>NC_081564.1:60978747-61132072 GCF_022355385.1 Mustela nigripes
TTTAAAGATTTTTTATTTATTTATTTGACAGAGAGATTACAAGTAGGGCAGAGAGGCAGGCAGAGAGAGAGAGAGAGGAGGAAGCAGGCTCCCCGCTGAGCAGAGAGCCCGATGCGGGACTCGATCCCAGGACCCTGAGATCATGACCTGAGCCGAAGGCAGCGGCTTAACCCACTGAGCCACCCAGGCGCCCGGAAACTGAGTTTCAATATAGTTAAGTACTTTGTATAATGAGAGGTTGCTAATGTGTGGCAGAGGGAGTCCATATGCCATCTGAACTTTGGTGGGGGGCTGTGGGGTGCTGGGCAGGGGGAGAGAAGGAGTGAGTAGGGGATAAACCTCCCTGCAAGGAGCTCTCAATCCAGAAGACTGTGTCCTCAGCAATGGCCTCTGCCCACCTAGGGGAGGTGGGAATGTGAGGCAGGATCACCGGATGGTTTGGGATGGTCCAAAGACACATGTCACCAGACCCCCAGGGCTCCACAGGCAGCATCAGAACGTGTGTTCATTTGCTTTGTTACAAAAGGGGTAACCAAGTGGAGATGCTGAGGGCGCACAGCTGAGTTCCAGGAGGGCAGAATTGTCAGAATCAGACTGAAAACGAATGTCTCTTCCCCAGTGCACGGTGCCAGCCGCTTGTGTGTGCATCACAACTATCTTCAAAGAGAGGTGTTTGTCAGCCTCCCTGAAGCATTCCCTGACCTGTCAAGTTCAAAACCTGATTCCCTATTCTCAGCTTTACTTTTTGAATCTGGTGAGAATTTATCACTTTTAAGGTCTTCATGGACATGATAAATATTTTAGAACGTTTAGAAAGTCGGGAACTTTAAAGCTCCTTTCTTCCTAAGATGATTTTGCTTCAGGTTTTTATGAGCTCGCTCCTGCTGCGTCTTCATTAGCAGGTACCTTCTGGAACAGTTCTTCCCCACCTATTGCTGGGAATATTTGTATGGTATTCTGGGGTATACTGAAGATGATTTGAGGGAATTGTCTATGAAATGGTAAAAACAGTCATTATCTGTTCTGCTATCCTATGAGAAAAAGAATTAAACTATAGTAAATATTACGTGTTTATAAAATTCCACATACTTTTTTCAGTTTTGTTGAGAAATCTGAGCTCACGTCAGCTTTTAATATAAGGTTTAGTGTTTGCAATGACCACAAACAATTTCTAATGAAGATTTTTTAGTGATGCCTTTTACATTGTCGATTGCCTTTGTCAACAAAGACATTTTATGCCACAAATGGTTTCAGGAAAAACTTAAAACAATTTTTGCAATTATCTTACAATTTAAAACAGCTGAAATTACATGTAAGGCTCTAACAGGTCTTTTCTTTCATGGGCTCAATGTTGACATTTCTTGTAATAATGTGAAAAGATGAAAATGTAGTTGAACTTTCTGACGTTAAGTATTTAGAAATAATAATGCAGTTCCAATTTGCAGAACGTGCGTGGATTGTTAGAGCTGTCACTCTGCAGATAGCATGGGTGCTAATAAAAGGGCCCAGCAGCTGCAAGTTGAGAGGCTTCTGAACATCTATGAAGGCAGGGGTTCAGGATGCTGCCTGGAGACTTGTAGAACCGGGTGCTTCCTCCTGGGCCCCCACCTCACCCTCATGTGGCTGCACTGGGCACTACAGATGGAAATGCTCTGTGTTTACCCAGAATAGGACCTTTCCCAGTTTTGTTGGCTCTTCACTTCAATAGCAGGGCCATGCTCTGCACCTGGCCTCCTGAAATACATTGCCAAATAGCACAGCACCTTCCATCTACATTCAGCCTCACGGTGCACACAGCAGCACAGGACTGGCATCACTTACCTTGCCAGTGGCTGGGAGGTACCTGGTCCTTCAGACCCTGCTCTTCTCCGCTGTGCTCCAAGGAGCTTGAAAACTGGCCTGTTGGCTTTGGCTATGCGAAACCTCATCTGGCTGCCCCAGAGCTGAAAGGATCAGTAAGTCCTTGTACCTGTTGATTGATTGATATATATAAAAATATATTATATATTATATATAAATAAATATATATAAATATAAAATTTATTTTTATATATGTATATATATAAAATTTATATACATATATAAAAATAAATTATATATTGAAAGTTCTAATTTAGAGGGGTAATTATTATTCTTTCTGAATTTGTAGGAAATGGATCTTCCTTTTATGTTTCTATACTCTAGTCTACCATGATACTAGAGGTTCCTGCAAACCACCCATTTGGGAAGACAAGAGGCAGCAAAGTGTAATTTCTCAGAGGGTAGACTCTAGTGCCTGTCTGACAGGTTCCAAATCTCAGCCCATTGCTAGCTCCATAGGCTGTGTTCTTCTCCTCATCTGTATAAAATAGGGCTAATGACGATAATGCTGTTTGCCTAGGGTTGAGGGGATGAACTTAGTTAATGCGCATTATTTACTTGAAATAGTGCCTAGTGTAGTGTCTCCCAGTATTCATTAATGATGATAAATTGTTGTCAATAACAACAAGCTGATGTTATAGGTGTTACTAAGAAGCTGACTAGTACTCCAGTAGACTGGTGGTGTCTTTTTTTTTAAGTGAAGTTGGATTCAGGGGAATAAACAATGGCAATGAATCTGAATCTGAAGGGATTTTAGCTTTAACCAATTACTAGACCATAGTCTTTGCTTTGGGTTTCTATTTTCCATTTACATTATATGCTCTGTAACCAGAATGGACATTATCCTTCCATTTTAATAACTGGCAGCAAGATGACAAGGCAGAATTAAGCTTAGGGCTTATGCATGGACTAGCTACCTACCTCTGAAAAGATTGAATCCTATATTTAGTGTCATTGAGTTGCTAGAGTAACTTGAAGCTAATACAAAACCTCATGGACATAAATTTAAAAAAATGTATTCTTCTCCTTGATATCCAGAGGTATCCTAATTTTTCACATTCTTTGAACCTTGGACTTGGGCTAACCATAATAAGAGACTACTTAAAATTAGAGTCTTAACTAAAGACATAAGTTGGCTTCACAGTTGACATGAAAAGTCTGCAGAGGGAGCAGACTTTGTCTTTTGCCTATTACAGGTTTTGTCACAGGAAAGAGGATTAATATAGTAACACTTCATTGTAAATGGACATTAATAAATGCTAAATTACCACCAAATTCCTATGGAACTGCACACAGCTACTTTTACGTTCAAAGAGTTTATGATTAATGTTATTGTAACGAATACCAAAGGAATTAATAACCATTTGTCACTTTAAAAAGTGTTGCTGATTAATTTTATGCTATTTTTCTATTCTCATTTGTCATAAGAGTGAGAACCTAGAATTTTAATGTCTGATATGTGGTGTGAATTAAAGAAGTAGCCATGCCACACTGACCTTTTCAATATTCTAATCTTTGCTTCACTGACCTCTTAGACCTCTTCCTGGCAATAGTTAGGTTTTTGAGAGGAGGGAGAACTGAGCCTATTGGGTGAGTGAGCAGAATGAGGAAATAGTTTAAGACACACTTTCATAATTCACTGACTGTATTGGAAATTCAAATTTTCAGACTATTCATTATCTTGACAAACATTGTAATGTGTGCGGAATATGGCACCACATAAATCCATTCTGGTGACAAAGAGTGTAATGAGAATGGGAAATAGTAGAAACCCAAAGCAATCACTTTACAATCTGGAAACTGGATAAAATGAAGGTCCCATCAGGTTTCACGGGAGTTCTTTTTTGGCAGTCTTCACAATTGCTTTCTACAGAAAACACAGCATGGCACCATATACAAGCACTCATAATGGGAATTTGGACACATTCATTTGGAAAGTGGCCTCCATCCAAGTAGAACATCAATTTAACAAATTCATGTCCTTTACTCTGTGGGGCAATGATTTGACATCATTAATTTATACTGAATAATTCCCTTCTATTTTGGAGGGACATAAATACTTTCACATATTTGTGTACTCATTTACTTATTCAACTATTCAACAAGTATTTAACAAGTAATGTGTGTGCATAGCATTGTGCTACCTAGTATAAGAGGGTTACAAAGTGAAGAGAGTAAATATGGATAAGTGGACACTGAAAGGACAAAGAGCTGGGGATAGATCCCTTCAAAATGAGAAATAGTCTGTATTTTTCTGGAGAATATGGGAAGAATTACTCTGGTCATGAGGACCATGGGTGATTGTGTGCCAATGGGAGGGTATTTGGTCCCTGGAAATGAGGATGGCCAATCTGCATGAGAAGGGTAATTAAAGGGTCTGATAAGGGTTGAAGATGAAGAAGGGCTGAAGAATTATTTTTAATAATTGTATAAATAATTGGAGATATCAGTATAAGGTTTTACAGTTGTTCACACAAAATTTTAGCTAGTCACAATTAGCACATACTTAGCACCAGCATATGTGCTTAGCACTTGGTGTGGGAAGGCCTCATTTTAGAGAGTGTTTAGGGAGGTAGGAGCCAATGGGACACTCTGTCTCACTCAGATATACTAATACTTTAATTCAGTATCTTTGGTGACTGTGCTTTCAGTCCATGTGACTGAAAGATGCAGTCAGGGTAGTTTGATAGGGTGTCTGGAAGTAGGTGGGTGGTCTGGACTGGAAGTGTATCCAGCTGCTGAATTTCAAAGCAGGTGTCATGATGATGACTGTACTAGGTAGGCAAGTATTAAAAATGATTTTTTTAAAAGATTTTATTTCTTTTCTTTGACAGACAGAGATCACAAGTAGGCAGAGAGGCAGAGAGAGAGAGAGAGAGGAGGAATCAGGCTCCCCGCTAAGCAGAGAGCCCGATGTGGGACTCGATCCCAGGACCCTGAGATCACGACCCGAGCCGAAGGCAGCAGCTCAACCCACTGAGCCACCCAGGCGCCCCTAAAAATGATTTTTAAACCATGGTTTAGCCAGTGTTAAAACTTCCCTGACAGACTTTTCTTTGGCCTGTCTGGTCTAGAATCAGATAAGTCCATGTGTTGTGATGAGCTGACCTGAGACTTAGGCTTCTTTTAAGCAGTTGTGTTATGTTTTGTTAGTTTTGGAAGAATATTCATTATCTCTTTAAATACTGCTTCTGCCAGATTCTCCTCTTTTCCTTGGACTCTTTTTATCTTGTCAACAGCAGCTCTATGGATTTTTTTGTATCAGATAATTCATGTTTCTGGAAGTCTGTCCTGTTTATTGAAGGATATTTAACAGGATCTTTGGTCTCTACCCACCAGATGCCAGTAGCAATCTGTAGAAGTTGTTATTGGAAAAAACAGAAACAAAAAACCAAACTTTAGGATACTACCACATATTCTCTAGGGTAGGAGGGCAAAATTGAAGTTAACCACTGGATTATATGTATATTATACCTATAAAAATCTGTATTCCATATATCCTCTGGTTTTCTCTTCTTGTTTCAGTTTGTATGCTTGTGTTTACCCTGTAATCCCATTTTTTATTCCATTCATCATTGTCAACTTAGTTAAACTCCTTAATTTCAATTGTTTTTCAGTTCTAGAATTTTCACTTTATTTAAAAAATAGTGGTGGACTAAAAATACCATATCTTGTTTATTTTCTTGACCATAATATTTTCATTATTGACTTGAAAATTTGGATCATTTGTGGGTCTATTTCTACTTGTTATTTTAACTCTTGGTCCTTTTTTTTTTTTTTTTTCCCTGTGCCTAGTCATTGAAAACTAGACATTGTTTATGAAAAATGATAGAAGTTCTAGTCTCACTACAGAGAAGATAGTGGCAGATCCCTTTAATTCAGTTAGGAATTGAGCTAGTTAGAAGTTAAGTGTATAGCTCTTTAATGTCCTAAGTAAAAGCCTGAAATCTTTACGAGGATCCTTCTATTATGTGGGCTCTGGATACCATTTCTTTTTCTTACTTACTTTCTTTTTAAAGATTTTATTTATTTATTTGAGAGAGAGAGAGAGAGTGAGCATGAGAGCAGAGAAGGTCAGAGGGAGAAGCAGACTCCCTGCAGAGCTGGGAGCCTGATCTGGGACTTGACTTGGGATTCTGAGATCATGTCCTGAGCCGAAGGCAGAGGCTTTAGCCTTCTGAGCCACCCAGGCACCCCTACTCTCAAGATTTTTGAGGAAGGAAAGTCATAGCAAGAGAAGAAACACCAAGCAAGAAAAATAATCTTGGCTAAAGATTAGCTGTTTCTTGGTCTTAAACTCTATAACACAAATCCCACCAGAGATCTGGTCCCTACTTGAAGGAGACAAGCCTTGTGTACCTATCTTGTCCCTGACCACTGTTGGGGGCAAGACTTAACCTCTTGAATGAGACTGCTCCTGGTTTGCATTTAGCCAAGGAAAATTTGGAGAAAGGGTCAGCTATGAGTGATTATCAGCCAACACTAACAATGGGTGGGACTGTGTGTACCAGCTCAGTGAAGGGGATTTGGCTCAGGCCACTAAGGGGTTCCACTGAAGTACAGTCCTTGCACAATTATGTTCCCTTCTCATGTTCAGATGACTTTATTGAGATACAACTTTGCCAGCATTGTGGTTTGTCCCAATTTCTGGATAATCTTGTTTTAAAAATCAAGGAGAAGAGTTGGATTAAATTGGTCCTAAGTTTGAAACTGAATTGTAACTTCTCTTTCTTCCCCGTTACTCATTCTAGGTTTTCCTCCTAATTAGCTATCTCTTCTGGCGTCCATGGCTAGCTTAATAGGGTGAGACACCCAGACCCTCATTACTCTGGTGTCTTAGTCCTTTACCATATCCTTATTAGACTATAGTCTCTGAATTTGCCCATTTAAAGTTAGTATCATGCCTCTATCAGAAAGGATGAATACCCAACTTCTGTATCAACATTGATGGGACTGGAAGAGATTATGCTGAGTGAAATAAGTCAAGCAGAGAAAGTCAATTATCACATGGTTTCACTTATTTGTGGAGCATAACAAATAACACAGAGGACATGGGGAGATGGATAGGAGAAGGGAGTTGAGGGAAATTGGAAGGGGAGATGAACCATGAGAGGCTGTGGACTCTGAAAAACAATCTGAGGGTTTTGGAGGGGAGAGGGGTGGGAGGTTGGGGGAGCCAGCTGGTGGGTATTATGGAGGGCATGTATTGCATGGAGCACTGGGTGTGGTACATCAACAATGAATTTTGTTACACTGAAAAGAAATTTAAAAAAATAATAAAGTTAGAATTGGGGGTAGGGGGTGCCTGAGTGTCTCAGTCAGTTAAACAGCTACCTTCATATCAGGTCATGATCTCAGAGACCAGGGATCGAGCCCTACGTTGGGTTCCCTGATCAGCAGAGAGTCTGCTTCTTTCTCTCCCTCTACCTGCTGCTCTTCTTGCTTGTGCTCTCTCTCTTTGTCAAATAAATAAATAAAATCTTAAAAAAATTGTAGTTGGGTGTAGTTACCAAAATGTTCCAGTGGATTCACTGAGTCTCAAATTTCTTCCTTCCCCCATTATGTAGTATTAGTTGTACCTTTTTATAATGATTGGGGTAATTACCACTGTCAGCAAGGTGACTCCATTTTGTGCCTATGAGCTCTTTGGCTTAAAGAGCCCAAAATGATCAGACAGAACTCATCATCTTGGATTAGGGTAGACCCTAAATCCAGTAACAAGTATCCTTGTAGGAAAAGTGAAGGGAAGACTAATGAGAGGAGGCAGTGCAAAAACAGTTTGAAGTGATGTGCCTGTAGACTGAGAAATGCCAAGGATTGTCACTAGTCCCTTAAAGCTAGGAGACAGGCCTGGAAGAGATTCATTCTCAGAACATCCAGAAAGAACCCAAATTGCCAACACCTTGATTTCAATGTTCTGGCCTCTAGAACTGTGAAAGAATAGATTTTTGTTGTTTGAAGTCTCTAGTCTGTGAGAGCCCTAGGAAACTAATATGGATGGTCATACTGGCTAAGGCTTTGTGGGTAGAAAAGGTAAATGAACTATCTAGAATATGAGCCAGCCAAAACAAAACATTCTCTTTAAATTAGAAGGAGTCCAATAGGGGCGCCTGGGTGGCTCAGTGGGTTGGGCCTCTGCCTTTGGCAGAGGTCATGATCTCAGGGTCCTGGGATCGAGTCCCACATTGGGCTCTCTGCTTGGCAGGGAGCCTGCTTTCCTCCTCTCTCTCTGCCTGCCTCTCTGCCTACTTGTTATCTCTGTCAAATAAATAATTAAAATCTTAAAAAAAAAAAAGTGTTCAGTAAATTAGCTTACCACTGAGACACTGGTCTACTTGCAATTTGGTATCTTATTGGAGGCTCTTAGCATTGGCTTCTGTTGCTCAGGTATTAGACATTGAGCATTGACTATATCAGCCTTAGTGACATGAATACTATGGGCCATCCATAGCCCCTATGTCTGTTACTTGGGTTAATTCAGTCTTGATCACATCAGGCAAGGCCTTTCTGGAGGAAAGAAAGTGGTTGACACCTGATAAAGACATGTCCAGTCGGTTGCTTGGACCTATTCCACAGTTGATCATTTCTGTTGGGCATTTATGTGCAATCCAAAAATTGTCACATTTTGTGCCCACTCCTCTAAATCCAGCATTGGCCTCTTGGATATTCTTATATTCAGTTTTCTAATATTGCAACTTCAAGGCCTCTAATGAGATAGGTCATGTACCACTTCATGAAAGTGCATGTATGTCTTAATTTTGGGCCACTTTACTTTCTCCACAAAGTGAATAGCAACTGTTCCGCTTGAATCCCTGCCTTTGGGAGTATCTCTCTTCACTGTCATCTTTCAAAGATCCACCTGAGTGGGCCTACATGTAGTTAGGTAGCGGTCCGTTTTGGCTTATAGTCGCAAACCAAGCTGATTTACCTATGAACCAAGTTTAGATGTCTTCCTCTTCCTCTAGTTGGTGATCGAGAATGTCTCATGAGATAATACGTGTGAATGCTCTGGACTAGCCCAAACCTGATACCTGAAATTGTTTCCGCCTTATGATGAGTTATTGCCTCACTTAAAACTTTCTAGTCTTCTGTGCCACCTGATGAATGGGATTGAGCAATATTCCCAAGTGTGTTTTCCAAAACTTGGAGGCTTACCAAGAGCTGCTAATGGTAGGAGTTGCACAGTGCAGTAACTTTACTTTGAAGGAGCTATTCCAGAATGCTCTCGATCACCAGACCCCTAAAATCTTGATCAGTGTGGCAGGTCCCTAAACCTCTGAGGTGTATCTCTCACATTCTGGGATGCATTTATTTTACCAAGGCATCTGTAATTGCCAATATTACCAGGTTTGATAAATATCGAATATGTATATTGGGCAGTGTGATGTTCTGCAGAATGTCCAGATGATTCAATTCCCATTGAACTACATTTTGACAGAAAGGGGAATTAAGTTGACTCCTCAAGACCACAAATGTATATGGCTGGTCCCAAGCGAAAACAAACTGCTTCTAATTTTTCTTTCTGATGGATACTAAATGATTGCATTCGTAGAGATTCCTGGCTGGCATAAAATTATCCTGTAACCAGGGATGTGTTCATCTGTTCTACCAAAGATAACATATCTGCTATAGCAGCTGTACTTGGGACTGCTACTTGATTAGGTGTGCAGTGGTCTACTCTATTTCTGTATTTCACTGGGCTTCTTGGAGGAGCCTCGTTGGTGAATTGAATAGGGCAAGATGGCACCACCATTACTAAAAGAAGTCTCTGAAAGTGGCACTGATCACATCTCCCTCCAGGATATAATACTGTTGATTCCTGTCTTGACTGAAGAGAGAAGTTTCAGGTACTTCCATTTGATTTTTTCTACTCTACTAGGTGTTGCTTTCTAGGAATCAGTAGGAAGTTTCTGAACTGTTATGCATATCCCTTTAATAAACATTTTGGAACTGAGAAATTATTACCAGATGTGCTCATAGGCATATTGGATACACTGAAATGGATCTGGGTCAGTTTTCTTTTACTCTGTGAGCCCCATGTACTGACTCTAACAGGAGAGCATAAGGACTCTTGGGGTCCCTGCTTCTCAGTGTCACCTCATATTCTAAGTAGGCAGCTTCTTTGGAAATCCCTGGTTATTCTTTCTCCAGTGTATGGTTATGTGAATTGGGAGCCATAGGCCCCTTTCAGATGGACTACGGAGAGTGCAAATACTATGCTTATTTTCATTCTCTAGTACTTCCAGTTTTTGCCATTGGGAACTCAGTCAGTTGATCCTATGTCCTTTTGACATACCTCCTCATTGTGTTTTGTTGCTGTTTGTTTTTCATTTTCCTACTTTATGGCACTTTGTGCTTCAGGCTTCCCTTGTCTGTTTCCTTCCCCAATCATAGAATCAGCCATTCCTCCAAGGAGACCTGTGTGCATGCATGTACTTTGGAATGGTATCAGGAACTAAGATTTAATTACTAGTTGTACTTTTTAACTGGAGTATCATTGCTTGTAGGTCCTCTCAGCTAATGAAGCAAGGAAATACATGTGTTTTTACTAGTTCCCTTATATGCACATATCTAGAAGTAATTCCCTATGTAATCATCTGTATATTAAGCTAAACATGAATTCATACTGACGTCTCTGACTCCAATCCATTGCCATGTGGGTTTTACGTGCTTCTTCCACATGCTTATTTGTGAACTTTGACTGCAATAATAGGGGACCTGGCTCCCAGAACCTATTTTCTTAATTGTTCTGATCCAGTATATACGTATGTGTGTGTGTCTGTGTGTGTGTCTTCTACTGGAATTAACTCCTACTCCCATGGGAGCCACTTTTATCAATTAAAGTACAGTGCTTATGTATAATCTCTTTTGCCACTAGTTTTACAGACTTATTGCCAGAATTGCCTAGAGCAGCATGCTTTTCCAGATCCCTCTCACTGAGGTTTTATTTTACGTTTGTTACACAGATTGTTGCATCACAGTCTGTATTCCATACTGGGATTCCCCTAATACCTTCAATGACTTTGAAAATTTTACATACCTTAAGGTGTACTCTTTGTGCTGTGGAGTTTGATAGGTTTTTGACAAATGCATAATGTCATGTATCTACTATTGGTGTATCTTATGGACTGATTTCATAATTCTAAAATTCTGTGGTTCACTTACTTAACCCTCCTGCTCGTCTTCCTGAACCTATGAAAGCCACTGATCTTTTCACTGTTATACTTTAGCCTTTTCTACAATGTCAAATAACTGAAATTGGAGTATGTAGTCTTTACAGATTCTTCTCAAATTGTTTCACTTAACATTTTGCAGTTAGTATTCATCCAGGCATTTTCATAGTTTGATAGCTCATTTCTTATCACTGAATAATATTCCATTGTATGGGTCTACCACTATTTGAGCATTTAACCTATTCTGGGAAATTTGGTTGCTTCTGGTTCTTGATAATGGATAAACCTACTATAGATACTCATGTGCAGGGTTTTGTATGGTCATGTTTACCCCAAATCATTTGAATAAACACCTAGATATGAGGTTGTTGGATCATATGCTAAGCCTATGTCCGGTTTAATAAGAAACTGCCAAACTGTCTTCCAAAGTGGCTCTACCATTTTTGCATTCCCACCAGGAAATGAATGAATTCCTGTTATTTTATGCACTTGCCAGCAATTAGTATCGGTGGATTTTTGGATTTTGGCTAATCTGTGTGTCGTGGTAACTCACTGCTTTAATTCATAATTCCTTAATGACAAATGTCCATCTTTTCCATATTTTTGTCATCTATATTTCTTCAGAAAGATAGCTGGATTTTATTTTTTGGGCTGGGTTTTAAGAGTTCTTCATGTATTAGATACAAGCAATTTATCAAATGTGTGTCTTGCAAATATTTGCTCCCACTGTTTTGTGTTTTTATTTAAAGTGTCCAAGAGGGAATTTTTTAAAAAAAGACTTTAAGTAATATCTACACCCAGTATGGGGCTTGAACTCAAAACCCTGAGATCAAGAGTCACGTGTTCTACCCATTGAGCCAGCCAGGTGCCCCAAGAGAATTTAATAAAGTCCAATTTATTTTTTTCTTTCATGGATCATGCTATTGCTACTATATCTGAAAACTCATTGCCAGGCCAAGGCCATCTAGATATTCTCCTATGTTTTCATCTAAATTTTATTGTCTGACATTTTACATTTAGATCAATGGTCTTTTTTCTATCTTTGTGAGATAGGAGGTCTGTATAAATTTTCTTTCATATGTGGATGCCCACTTGTTTCAGCACCATTTGTTGAAAGGACTATCCTTTCTGTATTGGCTTGCCTTTGTTCTTTTGTCAAAGGGCAATGGACTGTATTTGGGTGGGGTCTACTTCTGAGCCACATATCCTAATGATAAATGTATCTTCTTGCCAATACCATGCTATCTTGATTATTGCAGCTGGGTAATGATCCTTGAAATTGCGTACTGTTCCTTAATTCTGACTACTTTCTTCAATTCTGTGTTGGTGATTCTAGACCTTTTCCCTTTCAGAAAACATACTTGAGAATCTGTTTGTCAATATTACCAAAGAGCTTGTTGGGATTTTATTGTTCTCGTAAGAGAGTGGGGAAGGGCCAGATGGAGCTCGAGTTGTGGAAATGACTTTCTCCCAGGTGGATAAGGTGGGAAAGTCGGATAGTCTCTCCCTCTGTGGAGTGCACCTTTGTAGTGGAGACTGCTCTGGGCACATGTCACAGTGGTTACTTTTACTCTTCTTCTGCCAGAGCCACACAAGGTCTTTGTTAGTTCCTCACTCTGAAAGCATGGTTGCGTTCCTGATAGTAAGGAATAAAGTTTCCTCTACTGATGCATCCCCAGGAGTCTGTCACTCTCAAGCTAGTTTCTAGGTTCTAGAATTCATCTAAATCACCATTTAAGTATTCTTAAATACTTAAGAATACCAGTTAATAGCTCCAGTGGCTTCTGCTCAGGTCAACAGATATTTCTGTAAGTTTCTACATTCAACTGTCTCTCCAGATGCAGAGTAGTTATTTGCCCTTTGAAAACAGTTCTGAGTCTAGAAAAGGTGATATTCACTTTTTAAAATCTTCTTCTTCTTTTTTTTTTTTTTAAATCTCCTTTTCTATAAGGATGGGAGTAATGATTTCTATGATCTTTTTCTGCAGGAGCTGAAACTAGACGTTCACATCACATAAGGTTTTTTTGTTTGTTCATTTTTGCCACTTCTTCTGGAAGTCACATTACAAGTTTGTTGCTATTTCACGGTGAGTCTCAGTTTTTCTTTAATCTTTCTATTCAGGAACGTTAATTTCTTTCTCTTGCCATCACAAATCTTCTGTGGAGGCCATCTGGTGAATTTTTCATTTTTGTACTATATTTTTAATTTAAATTTTCATTTGGATCTTTTTTGAATTTGCTCTTTAGTTACATGCTCTACTTGAGTCTTGTCATCAGCTTTTCCTTCAGTACTTTGAATATGACTTCCTTTAACTCTTTGGACATTAGAATGACTGCATTAAAGTTTGGGGCTGCTAACTTCTTCTTTTTTTTTTTTTTATAAGATTTTATTTATTTATTTGACAGAGAGAAATCACAAGTAGTTGGAGAGGCAGGCAGAGAGAGAGTGGGGGGGGAGCAGGCTCCCCGCTGAGCAGAGAGCCCGATGCGGGACTCGATCTCAGGACCCCAAGATCATGACCTGAGCCGAAGGCAGTGGCTTAACCCACTGAGCCACCCAGGTGTGGGGCTGCTAACTTCTATATCTAGTTTACTCCTTCTCATGGAGTGGTTTATTTTTTTCCATAAGTGTATGGGTCACACTTGCCTGTTTTGTTTTTGTTTTTGTTTGCCTATCCTGTAATGTTTTGTTAAACTAAACAGTTCAGATCGTATATTACAGAAATTTTATATTCTAATTTTACTTTTTCTTTTTTGTCTTGTTTTCTCTAACTAACCTGGACTTAAGCTATAGAATTTATGACCACTTCAGTGTGTAGTTGATGATGTCTCTGCTCAGATGTCTTATTTTTCCTGGCTTCCTAGAAGTCACCCAGCATCTGTATAGCTTATTGGTCAGCCAGTGGTTGAGGAATAAGTGGTGCTCAATTATGTTAAACCAGCAAATCTTCCTCCTCCTGCTCATCTTAGGGTGGGATGGGGAGCACATTCAGTGTTGTGCCAGTTCTCAAGTTGTCTTTAGCTTTACTTTTTTTTTTTCTTTTAGCTTATCAGTAATTATTCAGGTATAAATAACATGGTATTATATTAGTTTCAGGTATAGAGTGTAATGATTCAACAGTTCTATGTGCTTCAGGATAAGTGTACTCTTCATCCCCTTCATTTCCCCCATCCTCCTACCCATCTCCCCTGTGGCAACCACCAGTTTGTTCTCTACATTGAAGTCTGTTTTTTTTTTTTTTTTCTTTTTGTCTTTTTTACTTTAATTTTTGCTTTTTAAATTCTACCTCAAAAAAAGTTAAAAATAGAATTACCATATGATACAGTAATTCCACTACTGGGTAATTAACCAAAGAAAATGAAAATACTAATTTGAGAAGAGGTGCCTTCTACGCTCAATTCAGCTCTCTCGGATATGTTTTGCACATGTGCATACGTTTCCAGTCATGGACGTGTGGGAAGTTTCTCTCCTATGGTTGTTATTTGCAAGATCTTTCCTCTACATTTCTGGCTGGTTTCTTGGTCCAACCAGGACCACATCCTTAGGCTAGTAGATCTGTCAGTTACCCATTTTTATCCTCACAATGCTGTCTGCTGTCAAATTTTTGTCTGGAATTAGGTTCACTCTTTCTGGTAGAGAGAGCTACTCATGTCTTGGCTAGTTCTGCATTGCCAACACTGCCATTATAGTAAAATCTAGAGGCCGATACTTAATTTTTTTCCTGCTGTATATGTATTTGCTACATGAGTCAGGATATATTTGTGTATCCTAGGGGGGAAAAATCTGTGTATTCTATCTTGCCAAATTCTTAAGCATGCTGTTTTATATCCATGATTGATAGCAGAACACATTTCAATGAGATTTGGAGAGCTTTTCCACTGTCCAGTTTTGCTGCACACTTTTATGACACCATAATTCTCAAAACCTGATAGAGTTTATGTTCCAGCTTTATGTCAGATGTACTAATGTACTTTTAGAATACTGACTATTAAAGATTTTCAAAAGTAGTTTGTAAAATTGGGTATTTTGTGCCCCTTTATAGCTTTCCATGTATGTGAGCTGCATGGCATTGGAATATAGACCATTTAGAGTGTTGTGGATCTATCACATCTTTGCAATTCCAGGAAGGCAGGTCATGAAGGACTCTTGGTTTCTATACATGACAGTGGTAGGTGGAGGATCATAGCTACAGAATTTTACTCGAGTGAATTATACCTTGTTCCAAATTCAAAAGAATAAAAACAACCTACAAGTGACCCTGTCCAACATAATTTTTTTTTAATTAGGAAAATTTTTATTTGAACTTTCCCTAAATTTTAAATGATGCAGGAATAGAGATAGTAAAAATAAACTCCCATGTACTCACCGTGCACCTTCAGAAATCCTAAACTGTTGTTTAATTAAGACCTCCATCCATTGACCTTCATTCAGTTTGCTTCAATCCCACACTGGATACCAAATTTTGTAAACATTGTTCAGTATTGCCAAAGGATAATGCAGCTATGCTTCTATTTCTTCAAAATATTGTCCTAGCTTAAAAAAAAAGTACAGTTTTCAAAAACATTAGTTTCAGGTGTACGGCATGATGATTCATTTGTGTACATTGCAAAATGGTTACCACAGTAATTCTAGGTACACTTGTCACCTTACAAAGTTAATATATTGACTCATTCAGTGTATTACATTGTAATGTAATACAACATTCCTTGTTCAGTATATTACATTCCTGTGACTTACAACTGAAAGTTTGTACTTATTCCCTTCACCCATTTTATACTATCTCACCCCTCAGTAATTACCAATCTGTTCTCTGAATGGAGTCTGGGTTTTTTTTTTTTTTTTTTTTT
Organism: Mustela nigripes; assembly: GCF_022355385.1. Lineage (NCBI taxonomy): Eukaryota > Metazoa > Chordata > Mammalia > Carnivora > Mustelidae > Mustela > Mustela nigripes. The sequence goes on from NC_081564.1 coordinate 60,994,628, forward strand.
TTTTTTTGGTTTTTAGATTCCACATAGAGAAGAAAACACATTTCTTCCTTGGTCGGCCTTCACATAGCATACTACCCTTAAGATCCATTCATAGTCTCACAAATGACAAGATTTCTTTGTATGGCTGATTAGTATTCCGTTGTGTATACATACACATCTTCATTCATCCATTGATGGGCACTTAGGTTTTTTCTCCCTATATTTTTGCTATTGTTACTAATACTTCAGTGAACATAGGGACATATCTTTGTGGAATAGTTTTTTCATTTTTGCATAGATGCTTGGTGTGGGATTCCTGGTTCATATGACTGTTCTTTTATTTTTTTGAGCTACTATGGAAAATAGTACTATTTTCTGTTTTTCATAGTAGCTGTATCAGCTTACATTTCCACCAACAGTGCATAAGGGTTTCCTTTTTTTCTGTGTCCTTTCCAACAACTACTACTTGTCTTTTTGATAATAGTCATTCTGACAGTGTAAGGTAATAGGTGGTTTTGATTTGCATTTCCCTGATTAATGGTGTCAGACATCTTTTCCTGTGTCTATTAGCTACCTGGAGGTCTTCTTTTTTTGGGTGGGTGGGGAGGGGGACAGAGAGTCCTTTCAGGTCCTCTGCCTTTTTAAAAAAATTGAGTTTTTTTTTTTTTCTGTTGAGTTGTTTACATTCTTTCTGTATTTTGGATATTAGCCCTTTTCTGGATATGATTTGCCTTTCATTTTGTTGATTTCCTTTGTTGTGTAGAGCTTTTTAGTGTAATGCAGTCCCAATACTTTATTCTTGCCTCTGGCTTCCAGTCAGATCCAATAGGTAGCTAAGACTGATGTCAAAGAGATTACCAACTGTGTTTTCTCATAGAGATTTTATACTTTCAGGTTTGTCTTCAAGTTTTTAATGCGTTTTGAGTTAATTTTTGTGTATGGTATGAGTGGGTCAGTTTCATTCTTTTGCATGTAGCCATCCAGTTTTCCCAGCATTTATTGGACTCTCATTTCCCCATTGTATATTCTTGGCTTTTTTTGGTCATAAGTGAATTGACCCCATATGCATGAGTTTATTTTTGGGTTCTATATTCTAGACCTATGTGTCTGTTTTTATGCCAATATCATACTCTTGATGACTATAGCTTTATAGTATTGTTTGAAATAGCCAAACTATGGAAAGAACCTACATGTCCATCAACAGATGAATGGATAAAGAAGATGTGGTATATATACACAATGGAATACTATGCAGCCATCAAAAGAAATGAAATCTTGCCATTTGCAATGACGTGGATGGAACAGAGGGTATCATGCTTAGCGAAGTAAGTCAATCAGAGAAAGAAAACTATCATATGATCTCCCTGATATGAGGGAGTGGAGATGCAACAGGGGGGGTTAAGGGGGTAGGAGAAGAATAAATGAAACAAGATGGGATTGGGAGGGAGACAAACCATAAGTGACTTGTAGTCTCACAAAACAAACTGAGGGTTGCTGGGGGGAGGGGGGTTGGGAGAGGGGGTGGGGTTATGGACATTGGGGAGGGTATGTGCTGGGGTGAGTGCTGTGAAGTGTGTAAACCTGGCGATTCACAGACCTGTACCTCTGGGGATAAAAATATATTATATGTTTATAAAAAATAAAAATAAATAAATTAAACATTCGGGTGCACGTGCCCCTTTGGATCACTACGTTTGTATCTTTAGGGTAAATACCCAATAGTGCAACATGGGGGCTTAAGTGGGTAGGAGAAGAATAAATGAAACAAGATGGGATTGGAAGGGAGACAAACCATAAGTGACTCTTAATCTCACAAAACAAACTGAGGGTTGCTGGGGGGAGAGGGTTTGGGAGAAGGGGGTGGGATTATGGACATTGGGGAGGGTATGTGCTTTGGTGAGTGCTGTGAAGTGTATAAACCTGGTGATTCACAGACCTGTACCCCTGGGGATAAAAATATATGTTTATAAAAAATAAAAAATTAATTAAAAAAATAAATTAATTTTAAAAAAAAGAAATCTGGGAATGTGAAACCTTGGATTTACTTTTTATCCTTCAACATTATTTTGGTTATTCAGGGGCTTCTGTGGTTTCCTAAAGGCTTTAGACCTATCTGTTCTCGTTCTGTGAAAATTTTTATTGGAATTTTGTTAGGAATTGCTTTGAACCTGTAGATTATTTGGGGGTACTGTGGGCCTTTTAACAATATTAATCTTTTTGATCCATGAGTATGGAAAATCTTTCATTTGTCTTCATTTTTTTTTTTTTTAAGATTTTATTTATTTATCAGAGAGTGAGGGGGGGAGAGAGCGAGCACAGGCAGGCAGAATGGCAGGCAGAGGCAGAGGGAGAAGCAGGCTCCCTGCTGAGCAAGGAGCCCGATGATGTGGGACTCGATCCCAGGACGATGGGATCATGACCTGAGCCGAAGGCAGCTGCTTAACCAACTGAGCCACCCAGGCTGAGCCACCCTGTCTTCAGTTTTTTTGATCAAGATCTGAAAGCTTTCAGCGTTTCACCTCTTTGGTTAAATTTATTCCTAGGTGTATTCTTTTTAATGCAATTGTAAACGGGTTTCTTGATGTCTCTTTCTGATAGTTCACTAGTGTGTAGAAAACACAACAGATTCTTGTATGTTGATCTTGTATCCTATAACTTAATCGATTCTAATAGTTTTGGGGGGAATTTTAAGGGTTGGTATATATGTGGTATCATCTGTAAATTATGACAGTCATACTTCTAATTGGTATGCCTTTTATTTCTTGCCTGATGGCTATGGCTAGGACTTCAATATTAAGTTGAATAAAAGTGGCAAGAGTCGGAATTCTTGTCTTGATCGTGATCTTAGAGGAAAAGTTCTCAGTATTTCACCATTGAGTATGATGTTAGCTGCGGGTTTGTTATATATGGCTTTATTATGTTGAGATATGTTTCCTCTATGGCCATTTTTATCTCTTTTATCCTATATGGGCTTTGAATTTTATTAAAACTTCATCTTTTTTTTAAAGATTTTATTATTTCACAGAGAGCAAGAGGGAGCATGAGTGGGAGGAGAGGCAGAGGGAAGAACTGAGTGGGGAGCCAGATGCCATGTGGGGCTGTATCCGAGGACCCTGAGATCGTGACCTGAACTGAAGTCATACTTAACTGACTCAGCCACCCAGGCGCCCCTTCTGCATGTATTGAGTTGATGATAAGTTTTTTTCTTTTATTTTGTCAATGTGGTGTGTCATGTTGACTTGCAGGTAATGGGCCATGCTTGCATCCTTGAAATAAATTTCATTTGATCATGGTGTATGGTTTGTTTAATGTATGGTTGAATTTATTGAGGAATTTTGTTTCTTTGTTCATCAGGGATGATGACTTCCTGTCACTTTTTTTGGTGGGGCAATGTGGTGTGTGCATGTCTGATTTTTGGTATTGGGGTAATACTGTCCTCGTGAAATGAATTTGTAAGATTCGTTTCCACTTAAATATTTTGGAAGATTGAGAAAGATAGGTATGAATGCTGCGCTGAAGGTTTGATGGAATTCACCAGGTAGCTGCCTGGTTCTGGACTTCAGTTTCTTGGGAAGTTTTTGTCTAGTAATTAAATCAGTAATCACTCTTCACATTCTCATTTTGATTCAGTCTTGGAAGCTTGTAAATTTCTAGGAATCTACCTTTTTTTTTTTTTTTTTTTGTAGATTGCTCAATTTGGGGTATAATTGTTCATAGTTTGATTTTTTTTTTTTTTTTTTTTTTTTTTTTTGTATTTATGTAGTGCCAGTTTTAACTTATCTGAACCTTTTTGTCTGGGGGAGGCTAGCTAAAGGTTGGCCATTTTGGTGTATCTTTTCAAAGAAGCAGCTTAGTTTCATGGATATTTTATCTTTTTAGTATATATTTCATTACTTCTGATTTTACTTTTTCCCCCCTCTACTATCTTTGGGCCTCATTCATCTTTTTTTCTACTTCCTTTAAGTGTAAAATTAAAATATTTCTCCTATTTCTTTTGTAGGCCTATATTGCTATGAACTTCTCTATTACAACTGTTTCTGTGTGTTCCATAGTTTGGTTTGTGTTTCCTGCTTTCATTTGTCTCTAGATAATTTTTTCCCTTTTGTTTCTTCTGTGATCCAGTAGTTGTTCAGTAGCCTGTTTAATCTCCACATTTGTGGTTTTTCCAGTTTTCTTATGTGTATAGTTTGATACCATTATCATCTAGAAAGATGCTTGAGGTGATTTCAATCTTCTTGAATATGATTTCTTTATGGCCTAACATGGATCTGTCCTGCAGAATGTTCTACGTATACTTAAATTATATTCTGCTTTTGGATGAAATATTCTATATATCCATTAATTCCATCTGGCCTCATGTGTCATTTAAGGCTGATGTTTCCCGATTGATTTTCTGTCTGGATGATGTATTTATTTTGTAAGTGGGGTGTTGAAATCCCCCAATAGTCTTGTATTGCTACTTCTCCCATTAGTTCTGTTAGTACTTTATATATTTTGATACTCATGTGTTGGGTACATGTTTGTTTATATATGTTCCATCTTCTTTCTGGATTGACCCTTTTTTTCTTATGTGGTGGCCCTTTTTGTCTATTACTGTATTTGTTTTAAATTCTATGTTGTGTGGTGAATATAGCTACCCTGGGTTTCTTTTAGTTTCCATTTGCATAAGCTGTTTTCCAATTCCTTTATTTTCAGTCTGTGTGTTCTTTTGTTCTTAAGTGATTCCCTTGTAGGTGGCATATAGATGGGTCTTGTGTGTGTTAATCCACAATCCAGGTATTGTCTTTTGATTGGAGAATTAAGTCCTTTTACATTTAATTTATTGATAGGTATGTAATTATTGTCATTTTGCTAATTGTTTTCTGTTTTTATAGTTATCCATATCTTTTTCTCTTTGCTTGTCTGCTTTGATAACTTTCTTGAGCGTTATGTTTAAATTCCTGGGTTTTTTTTTTAATGTATTTTCTAAGGTTTTTGTTTGGAGTACTCCGAGGTTCACATATATTGTTCTTTGTATATTAGAGTCTATTTTAAGTTGATAGCAACTTAATTTTGAACATCTTCAAAACCATGCATTTTTATTGCCCACTTTAGCCACTTTTTGCTGATGTCACTTTTTACATTTTTATCTATCCCTTCAGGTTATACTTAATTTTACAATTTTTTCCTTTAACTTTAGGAGCTTCCTAGGTTATTAATCCACTATCTTTCCTCTATATTTACCTTTCCAGTGAGATTTTTATTTTTTACATTACTAGTGCTATTTCTTCCCAGCTTAATGAAGCACCTTTAATATTTTTTAGTAAGGCAGGTTTAATAGTGATGGACTTTTATTTATTTATTTTTATTTATTATTATTATTATTTTTTTGCTTGTCTGGGAAACTCTTGATCTCTCCCTCAAATCTGAGAGATAAACTTGCAGAGTAGAATATTCTTGGTTGGAAAATGTTTCCTTTTAGCACTTTGAATATGTTCTGCCACACCCTTCTGATCTGCAAAGTTGTTGCCAAGAAATTTGATAGCATTATGGGATTTCTCTTGTATATAACAATTTGTTTTTCTCTCACTACTTTTAAAGTTATCTTTAACTTTTGACATTTTAATTATAATGTGTCTTCATGTGGCTGTCCTTGCATTTACCTTATTTCGAACTCTCTGGTCTCTGGACCTGGATGGATGTTGCCTTCACCAGGTTAAAACTTTTCCGTTATTATTTCTTCAAGTTCTCTCCTTTATTTCTTGCTTCTCCTTCTGGGACCCCTGTAATACAAACGTTATGCTACTTAACTTAGGGAACCTCTTAAACATTATCTTCATTTTTGTAAGACTTTCTTTTTGTTGCTCAGAGTTCCATCGCTTTGTCTTCTAGCTTATAGAGATGAGCCATTCTTTTTTACGCAGTCTATTTAACACCTCTAGTATATTTTTCACTTTAAAATATTCTTCAGCTCTGACTTCTGTTTGGTACTTAATTGTTTTCCATTGCTTTAAGTTCTTACTGTGTTCATCCCTTCCTCTCCCTAGTTCAGTGAGCATCTTTGTGACCATTACTTCAAATTCATTATCAGGTTGATTACTTCTCTTCCTATCATCTATGTTTTTTAAATTTTGTCTTATTCTTTTGTTGCAGATGTTTTGTTTCCTTATTTTGGTTAACTCTGTGTTTCTAAGACAACTGCTTCTGTCTTGGAGTGTCTTGGTAGGAGATGATCCTTCTTGCTCAAACTTGCTTATCTCTTGAACCTTTGTGATTGTCTAAATTGCTTGACTTATTCTTGATATGCCTCAATTTTTGAAGATAGACCACAACCTGTCCTTGATCCAAGGGGAGAGATCTCTTGTAGCACCTAGTTTCAGAGTGATGATAAGCCATACCCTCAGGCAGCAGCTTTTAAAGTATGTAAATATTTTTTTGTGGCACAGGCAGCAATAGTAATCCCTGTGCGCTTCCAGACCAGGAGATTTGGATGTGTTCCCTGGATGACTGGCAAAAAGTGGGTCTCCAGAAACTTTTTCTAGAAAGTGTGCTCAAGCTGTAGGTGAAACCAAGGGTATGTACAAGGATGGTATCTCCTTGCTTAAATTCCTTGGAAGTGCCTCCTTGGTCTCAAGATACGTGGAAACCTGAATCCTCAGGTAGAAGCTCTGGGCCAGTTAAATAAGCCTTTTTCACAAGAAGACTGGGGTTGTGTTTTATTCTACTGTCCGTGCAGGGCCCTGGGGTTTTGGCTTGCCAAGTACTATCTTTATGATTATTATAGTCCTTTGGAGCTCAGGCACACCAGCTGTCTTGGCCACCAAGACCAGGAGAGAAAAGGGTGTCCCCTGTGTGGATTGTGTGTGTTTGCTGGCTTTAGCTGGACAGTTGGAGAGTGCAGGATGTTTAACAGTCTTAATCTCTTTGGAAAGGCAGGGAGGTGGATGATTACCCTCACCCACCCTGGGCTTCAGCAGTGCAGTGACAGAGTGCCTTTTCTGTACAGAAGCCCTGGCTTAGGCTGGAGGTGGGAGAAAGCCAGAACCACTTGACTTTACCAGTGCTAGATAGGGAGCGGGGGAGTATGGTGACTTTGTGCTCTTCTGCCTTAGCAGGTGTGGGGGGCTGCTTGCCCCAGCCTACCACAGCAAGGCAACAGGAGATGCATCTGAGCTCCCCTGCCTGTGCTAGCCGACTCTGGAGAATGCAGCCATTGTGTCTGGCAGCACCTCCTTCTCCAGGGAGCGTCTTAGCTGTCTGCTGCCCCTCCAGCCCATACCACTAGATCAGCAAGCAAGACTCATTTATATATAGTAGAAGTATTTTTCAGACTGCTGTTTTTACCACTCCTTCCTCACCCACGGATGTGTGAGCCCACACATGAACCCTCAAAGAGAGGAATGGTTCCTCTTGTACTATGGATCCCTGGACTTCAGCCCCATTGGTTTCCCAAGCCTAATTTTCTGGGGACTCCCCTCTCTGATACAGGCAGGTCCCAGGGCCTGGAATGCTCAGTGTGGTGGGCGCCAATCCCTCACTCCTCCGGGAGAAAGTCTTTCTGGCGAGATCCTTTCCTATTGTGGGTTGCTGTGCTGAGGGTAGAGTTTTTTTTGTTGTTGTGTTTTTATTTTATTTTATTTTATTTATTTATGTATTTTGTGAGATTGTTTCTGCCTCTCTATCTTGAAGTGGTCCTTTTTTCCCTTTGTTGTAGAGAGAAGTTTTTGTAGTTTCAGATCTTACTCAAAAGAAAAGGATCCTTATGTAGCTATAGACTGGTGTGTCCGATGGGAGGATTGAGTTCAGGATCTTCCTATGCTGCCATTTTGGACCCCCTTTCAATAACTTAACATCATCAAATAAGTAGTCCTTATTCAAACTTTAAATTCCCCTATGTATCATAAGTTTTAAATAATGTGTATGAACTAGGTCTGAAATTTTAGAATTTTGCCTTGTTGATGAAACAAGGCCACTTGTCCTACAGAATTTCAGTCTGGATTTTGAGGATTGTATCCCCCATTGTTATATTTAGCATGTTCCTCTGGTGTATTTAATATGTTCCTCTGGTCTCTGTATCTTCTGCAAATTGAGAATTGAGTGATCAGATTTAGGTAAATATATTTTTTAAGGCAGTGCTACTTGATAAATGATTTTTCCCCCCCAACGTTTTGGCAGTTGCTGTCTGGATGTCTCTCTTTTATTAGCTGTTAATGGTCCATGACTTGATCCATTAATTCATTAAAAGTTACAAAATGGGGCTGGGTCTAAAATTAGATGTATATATAGTTGTGTGTAAAGATCTATTTCTGAAATATACCTCTAAGTGGAATTTTTAGAAACCCAGTGGAATACTTTGTATAGGAAATGCAGGATGAATTCAAAATGTTACACATCATGAAAAAGCCATAAACAAAAACAGGCTCTGGAATGTCATAAGAAAATATACCCAAGGCAGTATTCCCAAATAGTTAATATTCTCAAACTTAAAGTTTGAGGTCCTTTGTACAAAAGATATAACCAGATACATTGTCAGTATAGTTTTTAAAAATACCATAATGGTCTGTCAAAAAGTTACACATGCTTATTAAAAAAAAGAGACAAATAAGAAAAAGTGGGGGGGGGGGGAAATGAGGTGATTCCATTGCCTGGAGAGAACCAATGTCCAAGTGATTTCAAGTGTGTTGATGTTATTGTTTTCTCTTCCAAAGTTTATAGAACCATAAACAGTGATACCTAAACTGAAAAATAGAAACACAAATAATGTTTAAAGTGCTTTAGTGAGCTTTTGTGCATTTTTTGTGTTAAAATACAAATAACATACAATTTGTCATTGTAACTATCTCAAAGGGTACAACTCAGTAATATTCATGGTGTTGTACAACAACCATTGCTATCTAAACCCAGAATTTATGACCCCAGGCAAAGACCTTGTGACTGTCATAGCACTGACTAGACTAGAAATTATGGTACACTTTAAACTGAGTTTCTTTAAAGATTTGTTTTAGAGAGTATGAGTGAGAGAGGAAGAGAGGGAGAGAGAACCTCCAGGAGACCTCCCCACTGAACCTGGAGCCTGATAGGGGGCTCTACCTCAAAACTCATGAGATCATGACCTGAGTCAAAATCACCAGTTTTGTGCTTAACTGACTGAGGCACCCGGGTGCCCCTTAAATTGAGTTTTAAATTATATCTCAGTGGTTTTTTAAAAAAGGAGACAGCGGAAAATAGAAGGAAAAAGCCTTGGCTTCATGGAGCTTGCATTCTAGTGACAATCTTAAAAAAAAGACCTTTAGAAATGAGGGGGGAAAAAAAAGCATATTGCCCATAGGAGGGAAAGGACATGCACCTACTGTTCCTGTGGCATCCCTTAGATTCCTTCAGTGTATTCTCAAATTTATGGTACCTGACCCTTGATTCTCATGAAGAACTAGCCATCCAAACCTGTGGTGGGGGGCAGAAGATCATGTATTTTCCTGTAGGTGAACAAGTACTTCAATTACAAAACTGCAGGATAAATTTTAAAAATCTGCATCCTACAAAGTGATGGAATTTTAGATCTGGAAACAATCTTAGAGAAGATAAAACTCCTAGTCATTTTACAAGTAGGCCACTGATACTCATGGTAGGTAGATCAAGCATTTAGTCATAACCAACCGAGAGCTATCTGAATCTATAAAGCGGATATGCCTAAGGCAGTGCTATTGTGGTTTATTTTTGCCTCCACCCCCACCCCCCACCTCCAAAGCATTGTCTGACAGCTCACTGATTCAAATCCTTTATTTGTAAAATAAGCTTTACTTTCTCTCCTAGGAAGGTTGCCTGTTGGCTTAACATAGCATCTCAGACACTTTCAGTTGATCTTCTTGGTGTCACTTTGATAGTCAACAGCAAAACTGCGTAAGGAGAGCCTGAATAAGAAAGATGACTTAGTGAAATCTGATCGGGCTCAGGGGTGACAACCTCAGGGTGTGGATGTGTGTGGGGGGCAGTATGTAGTAGGAAAGACATATATTTTTGTCCCATTCACTCAGTAAAATCTGTAGCTATAGAGAATAGATGTCTGAGTGGGAACCTCTTGTTCTCAGAAGTCTAGTTAGTGGCAGAGTAGAGATGGTCTTCTAGAGCTCAGTGGTGTCTACCTTTGACAAAAGTCCTTTCCAATAGACTAACCCTCCCTCATGCCTCAGTCTAATCAAACACAACTAAGTGTTTCTTTGTCAGTTCAAACCCGTGCCAAATGGTAGGGTCCTATTACTGAAAGTAGATTTCATTCACCTTGCAAAGTGTGGTTCGTGAACGGAGGGAAGGCAGGGTAAGAAGATGAGTCTGAATCTATCAGTACATTAACTGAATCCAATTCCAAGAAGACCACTGGGATGATTCAGGGTTAGTCCCAGAGAGGCTAAGAGCAGATTTGCCATGGATCAGTTTGGGCAGAAAAGAGTCTGCCAAAGTTTTTATCTGAGGCTAGTACTTTAGGACAGAGGAATAAAAATATAAAGTTGTCTTTGTGCCCATCACATAGGTGTTCAGCGTACTACTTAATTTGAAATCCTGGAAAGTCACAAGTGAAGAACGAGGTGGAAGGTAGAGGCGGTAAAGTGAGGAGTCCACAATTAGTGCTGCGAACAAACCCCTTTCTTCCAGTGTGTGCTGAATGTGGGGTCTGGGTGGCTGGCATAATTTGAGGAGAGCAATTTGGAGTCTTGATATTTTATCATCTAAGCATCATAACAGCTTTGAGAACTAGGTGAGACCTATGTTACTACCCTTATTTTGGATGAGGTGGTTAGCTTTTGTAGGATCATTGATACATTCACTCAGGAGGATGACTTGGTTTAAATGGAGGGAATAGTCGGATCTGTTTGTCAGCCAGTTGGCCTGCCATCGACACCACATCGTCTCCATGCCCATTATGGGGCCACCTTTCTTTCCTATCAGTAGGGCCGATCCTATAATCAAACATACTGCCATTGCCTACTCTTTGCTGTATAGACCTCAGTCCTAGAATTTGCGTGAAGATATCCATCACTCTGATGGTTAGAACATAAACCTGATTTGGGGGAAAGGATTTGTGGTTAATGAATTGTCTGAAGGGTTTTATGTGTCACTCTCCCACTCACTGCTTTGCATGGTAGTGGTTCTTTTCCCATTAAAAGGCTTTTCTCATTTGAACTGTTTTATGAATAGAGGGCTCTTTCATTTTTCACAGCCGATTTCCTTTTATTGTCTTTATTGCAATTTAACAGGGAGACAAATGACACAGCAAACAGAGACGAGGCAGACAGCCCTGCCTTTCCTTTATGTATTTTTATTAACCTTTGTCAGCTCCTAGCTCAGGTTGTGGGATGTAGGCCTTTAGTACAGTCATAAACGAACAGCCAGATCTGAAGCACTGTGGAAAAGCTCTCTAATGGGGAAGAATGGTCCCTGAAATAATACTTGTTTTTAAAAACTGTCTGAACTTACAATGACCATAATAGGACGAGCAATCTCGTATCAAATTTTAAAACTAAGAATAGAGGTCTGTGGACAGAAAGAAACTTCAGTGTCAGCTATGTGCTAGAGGATCTAAGTTTTCTCTTAAAGGAATGCATTACTGTGATAAACATTTTAAAAGACAGGGGTGTATATAATAAAATATGAAAATTATCTTGATTTCCCTCTTCCCTCCCTAACAACCCTCCAAACACCACTGGCCTTGTAAGAGGCTTCATAAGAACTCAATCTGTATATGTTAATATGTATTTATAGTTTCTTATTTTGACAAAAACTGGCTCAAAAGTCTAGTCCACCTATGATTCAATGACCTTCTATTTTAACATGCTTTGAAAGGTTTATTATTGCCACGTTATTGAAAACATTTTTTTTTTTTTTTTTTAGCATTTCCCTCTTGATGTAGAGACTTAATTTTGTTATCACAGGTAAAACTGGAGTGAACATCATTAGGCATACATGTGCCCATAGGATACACTTCTCAGAGTCTAATTCCAATGTTGAAGGATCTGTGCATTTGTTTTGGTGGACACAGATTCCCTTCCGGCAGTCCTCCCACTTCATCTGCCCACCATAGGGAGTGCAGCAGCGACTCCAGGCTCTTTGCATGTTACTTTTTTAGTTCTCAGAAGACTCTAACAAAAAAGAACTAATCCTTATTTTCATCAACTGAGAATTACAAGCTTCAGAGATGGAAAGTAAACTTGCCCAAAGTTACACGACTACAAAGGATGAGCTTTGTTCATGACCCAGTCCCATGCTGTGTCCATAGTCGGGACTTTTCAGATTCAACATCCCTGTCTGGCTTTGCCCTCAGGTGGTTTTAGGTCTGGCTCAGGGGTGACCAACAACTCCTCGGCTCCATTTTCCTTTTCTGTAAAATCTTGTTGGATTGCATGATTTTAAGGACCCCTTTAGCTTTAAGTTTTGAGCTTAGTTTGGGGTAGATCTTACGGATGTCCTATACAAATAGTCTAATTCTAATAGTAGCAATAATATCACTTATAAAGAGTATTGAATGTATCATTTTGGCTAGATTTCCATCTTGTTTCTTCTACTTACACCTTCATTTTTCAAAGGGAGAAGGACTTGAACTAGGGTTGACTTAAATGATCTCAGTAATGTTAATATTGTAAGTAAACTTACTCAGCATTTGTGTGCCAAGCACTACTCACCCTTTTTTTTTTTTAATGTTCACGGGCATTATTTTATGCTGCTGTCCCTGCATTGCAGTGATGATGGATTGTTTCTATTCTCTAGATGAGAATAGAAAGGTCTTACAGTGCATACTGAGTTTTTGAACTGAAGTTGTCATACCTGAGACCAGTCTTGGAAGAATTGCTGCTTTTCTTGGTGGGTATATCTAGGAGGAAAAGGAATAAAAGTGATTCCTCTTTCTGGCATGATGAAGAAAAAGTTAAAAACAAACAAACAAAACGATGCATTTTCTAGATAACTGAAGTTTATTCTCTTTGGGCTCAAAAGGGAAAACTTTAACAACTGAAGATAAAAATTTTTTAGAACATGTTAGACGTTTTTCTTTTCACATTCAACTTAAAACTTTCTGGGGCACCTGGGTGGCTCAGTTGGTTAAGTCTCTGCCTTTGGCTCAGGTTATGATCTCGGGGTCCTGGGATCGGGCCGCGCATTGGGCTCTCTGCTCGGCAGGGAGCCTTCTTCCCCCTCCCCACTCTCTAGCTGCCTCTCTGCCTCCTTGTGATCTCTATCAAATAAATAAACAAAATCTTAAAAAAAAAAAACAAAAGCAAAAAAAAACCTTTCTTGTGACAGGATCATTTTGAAAGTATTATTTTGATTCTTGTACCTGGGAGTAATTAAACTGAATAATTTGCCCCCCACCAAATGACTTAAAATTGCCATGCATTTTGAATGTTTGAGCCTCTTTTTCATAGTAGGTTTCTCTTGCCTCAGTGTCAAGCCTCTAGGTATGGAGAAGGTATGGCCGAAAGGAGAGGGTGTGTCCCTTAGTCATAGGGGACCATAGAACTCCTCATTCAAACCAGGACACTCTAGAGTGTCCATGGGACATGACTTCTAATTAAGCAGGACAATGGAACAAAATGCAGCTGCCTCAGACTAGGGAGTATGGTCACTTGACTTTGAACCAAGTCCAAGTTCTGGCCCAGTTACTTGCTAGTTAAAGAGTCTTGCTCCAAGTCCTTTAGATGGTCTGAACCGCAGTTTTCTCACTTGCAAATTGGGTGACAATAATGCCAGGTTGTTCTAAGGATTAGAGTAATTGTGCGGAATTCCTGGCATACAGTAGGTAACTTCTGATAGCAGCTGCCTCACGGGCTTGTTGAGAGAATGAGAATCGATAACTTAGTAAAGTGCTTAGCACATAACCACTCACGGCCTGTTCGAGTGATGATTGTTGAGGCTCTTTACATTCTCTGCTGCTCTGACTGTGCCTACATCTGACTGCTTCTTCTTGTACCTCCCTCTTAGCTATTTCTAATCTGACGTGGGCTGGGAAATGAGATAACCAATTTATTAGTATTCTGGAAAGCTGTCACTTCTGAAGAACAGGCACATATTTTTACTGTGTGAGTTTTCATCTTCACCGGTTGAAGTATCACTTTGTGTCTGTGACCTGAACGATAAATGTCACTTGGTAATTGAGCACTCGCTAAAGCTGCTCGGTGATTCTTGGTGTTAGAAGAGTGTAGGCTGGTTCGTGGGTGGTTTTTAGGTATCAAGGTAGTTTAATTCAGTAAAGTTTGGTGTCCTCCACCTTGCAAGGAGGGAGACCTGCTCTTCAAAGTATCCACTCCAGAGTGAAAGGGGATAAAATAGAACTTCTAGAGCATTTGACAATGATGTAAATGCTTCCAGAGTGACAAGGGCTGAACAATGTAATTTCTTGCTTCCCTGAAACACAAGATGTATTTATTGAGAGAGAAGTGAATTTAGTTTTCCTTTTCATGTAAGGGAAAAGAATTATGGTAATGTATAACATGCTTGTGCAGTACAAAGGGATATATAAGGTGAATTAAATGATGTTGTAATTTAACAATTTCTTTTTTTATTACTTATTTATTCTTATTGTGTTATGTTAGTCACCATACAGTACATCATTCGTCATTGATGTAGTGTTCTATGACTCATTGTTTGTGTATAACATCTAGTGCTCCGTGCAATCCATGCCCTCCGTTAATACCCATCACCAGGCTCACCCATCCCCCACCTCCCTCTGCTCTAAAACTGTTTCTTTCTCAGAGTCCATAGTCTCTCATGGTTCATCTCCCACTCTGATTTCTCCCCCTTCATTTTCCCCTTCTCCTAAAGTCCTCCATGATATTCCTTATGTTCCACAAATAAGTGAAACCATATAATAATCGACTTTCTCTGGTTGACTTATTTCACCAGCATAATCTCCTCCAGTCCCATCCAAGTTGATGCAAAAGTTGGGTATTTACCTTTTCTGATGGATAAGTAATATTCCTTTGTATATGTGGACCACATCTTCTTTATCCATTCATCTGCTGAAGGGTATTTCCGCTCCTTTCATAGTTTGGCTATTCTGGACATTGATGCTATGAGCATTAGGGTACATTTTGCCCTTCTTTTCACTAAATCTGTACCTTTGGGGTAAATACACAATAGTGTAATTGCTGGGCCATAGGATAGCTCTATATTTAAATTTTTGAGGAACTTCCATACTGTTTTCCAGAGTGACTGCACCAATTTTCATTCCCACCGACAGTGTAAGAGGGTTCCCCTTTCTCCACAACTTCTCCAACATTTGTTGTTTTTTGCCTTGTCAATTACAGTTAGGATTTTTGTTCTCCATCTTCTCCACTTAAAGAGAAGTAGAGATCACATCTGTCTTAATCCTCTATTCCTAACACCCCACACAGACTCTGACACGTGGATTTTCAATATGATAATTAAAAAAAAAACCTACTGATGGAAGGCTGGTTAACTGTTTATACTTAAGTTGTAATTATGGGTGTACCTGACAATTGTGTGAGAATGCACACAAGATTGTTTGTTTCATTCTTCTTCTTCAGATGACCTATTGAGCTATCAGTAGAGACTGATCATTTTGGGAAAACAGACATTAGTTTTCACGTATGAAGGGTAATGACATTGAAATAACAAGAAGACTCCGATAACCCAATGTTCTTACTTGTTCCTATTTCTTTTGTGCCCAATTGAGTTCAGTCACTTATTTCTTGAGTGCCTGTTATATGACAGGCACTGTGCTATGAGGCACAGATGGAGGAGAGTGAGTGGGTGAATGAGGTACTTCATAATTTTTCATGAGTATATTTCAGCTTACTAAGCCTGTGTGTGTGTGTATGTATGTGTCTATAAAATTAACTGCGTTTCTTCTGTGGAGCAAGATGATAGACATTGTCTTTGTCCCATGTTCCCCATTTCTGGTTAAATTATTGGGCTTCTTTGTTCTGACCCCAGAAAAAAGTTCCCCATATCTTAGCTCTGGAAAATCTAGGGCTTTCTGGACAGTTGTGATAAATGACTAACACAAACGCTGGGACACCCTCTTCATTTTTGCCAGTTTTTGTTGTGTTTGGGTGGAAATGTTTGCAAATACACCAACTCTTAACTGTTCTCATTAATGGTGGTGAACAGAATGTGGGTAGGCAAACTCAGTAGCTAAACATTTACAGTGTGCTTTTTGGCGTGGGAACATGGTCAGATAGAACCAGCCAGCCTGCCTCTCTCCCTCCTCCTCTCTCTCCCCCCGGCTCCTTCTTTCCTCCCTGCCCCAGTTTCTTTCTCTTCCTTCTCCTAAACTTTTTATGGCCTTTTTGTTGGTGATTTATTCCATGATCATTTGCTGGGCCCCAGCTCCTTTTAACCAGTGTGTTAGCTATGGCTAGCAGTGTGGTTTCTGGGCTTAGAAACCTCATAGTCCAGTAAGAAAGAAGATAAACACATAGCCATGTGAATGGGTTTTATTAAAAATTTGTAAGAAAAATTATGGAGTCCACGAAGAAGGGTTTATTGTGGCCTCTGGGGAGGAAGGAGAAACTTCATAGCTGATAGAAGTAAGACCGGGGCTGCTCATGGCTCAGTGGGGTAAGTGGCCAACTCTTGATTTTGGTTAAGGTCATGATCTGGGGGTCCTGGGTTTGAGCCCTGCATTTGGGCTCTTTGCTCAACAGGGAGTCTGCTTGAGGATTCTCTATCTCCCTCAGTTTCTGCACACCCCCCACCCCACTGCTGCTCATTCACTCTCTTGTGTGTGCATAATTTTTTCCAAATAAATCTTTAACAAGGTTAAAATAAGACAAAACTTACTTAAAAGGTGACCAAGAGTGGACATTAGGCCCATCATTTCCTAATCAATGCGGGACATATGTTAGGACATTGTGGTTTGCTTCCAGGTCTTCCAAAGAACTGGGTGAGTTTAGAAAAGTTTAACTTCTTACTGCTTCAGCTTTCTTATCACTAACATGTGGATAAGCATCTTCAGGGCTGCGAAGACCGAATAAAACAATGTTTGAGAAAGCTCTTTGACAAGGTTTAGGTAATTATAAATGTTATCTTCATTGTGCTGGTAGGAAGATAGTCTTGTGTCCGATGTTTCTTCTGAGCCAGCTCCTCTCCTTATCTTTTTGGGGAAATCCAGGCAAGACTAAGACTCTTCTTGGTTGAAAGACACAACGAAGTGACAATCTTGAATTCCAGTCATTTCAAAAGCTAGAAGTTTTAAAAATAGTGGCAATCCTGCTGCTCAAGGATGACTTAGAGCATTTCTAAGCACTTACACAGCCATGATCTCCCATGACACTTCAGTTAAGTGTTTTTACCACCGTTTCTTTATAGACAAGTCCACTAAGGGACAAAAACCAAGAGAGATCATTTAGTATTAAGGCCAGAACTAGAATAATTTAATGTTGGGATTCTAAATGGAGACAAACCCTAAATAAGAGTATAGATTATTTATATAAAGAGGGTCATGAAGCTAGGAGAGATCAATAATCTGTGCAGGGTCACATATGTAATCAGAAAGTAGAAGTTGGACCTCAAACCCATGTGGCTCTCCTAATGTCTCCTGACTTTGGCAGCTGAATTATGCTGTGCTACATCTTTGTGCTGGATTTCTCTTCAGTGGTCAGGCTCTTTTAATACTTTTTAAATACTATGATGTATATCCCCTTTTCTTTCAGTGCTTTTCTATCAGTTGATTGATAATCTAAAACTAGTACTTACCTGTGTTGGAGCTCCCTGGATGACCTAATCCTACGTTCTGCAGATGAATAAACTTGATGGTTTTACCATCTATAGATCTTCTCTCATCTCTGATTTGCCTATTTTGTGGAGTTGAACATTCTGATCTGGAATTACCTGGGCATACAAGGAGTTGTTGGAGGTTTTGTGGTTTTCCTACCTGTGCTTGGGCTGCATCTTGTGCTCTCAGGTTATATGGTGGGCTGGGCATCTGTAGAGCTCCAAGTGTTAACTGCACCTGTGTTCCCAAACCAATCTCTGCAAATTGACTTCCAGGTCCTAGGACACCACTAAACATTCCAGATGAAATTAAGTCCAGTTAGTTTCCTTCCATTCAGATTTTGGAGTTGGTGCTTAAAAGGATACCAGTATTGGTTCAAATGCCTTTTAGCACTGTAAATGAGGTTCTTCTGCAGAAGTGATAAATGGCTAGGTTTTGGGCATCCTTAGATCCTAGGGAAATAAACGATTTCCCCCCTCACTTCCATGCTTCTAGGGCAACAGGTCACAAATAATAGAAGACTTGGGTGGTTAATCTTACTGTGTCAACTGGAGGAGGTCATGGATGCCCAGATAATCTGGTTAAATAATACTTCTGGGTGTGTCTGTAAGAATGGTTTTAGAAGAGATTAACATTTGAGTTGGTGGACTGAGTAAAGCAGATGGCCCTCCCCAGGGTTGGTGATGGTGTCCAATCTGAGCCCTCACACTGGGACGTGGACCATCTGTGCTCCTGCTTCTCAAGTTTTGAACATAGGCTAGCCATCTTCATTTGAAGATGTTTGAACATAGGCTAGCCATCATCATTCTTCTTTTTAAATACTACATGCTTTATCGGTCTTTAACAATTGATGGTGTAGTTCTAGTCCATCAGACAACATGGCCCTTAGGTGGGATGGATTTAATCCTGTGAGTTGGCCATAGAGTGGATGCTTGTCTTGCTTTTCTCCAAGTCTGAACTCTTGTTGGTGAAACTGACAATAGGCAATCTTCCAGGCAGTGAAGACCTGTTTCAAGCCTAGCCCTGACAATGATCTTGTAGGTGGGCAGTTATAAAGAAGAATATAGCACCCAAGTTTCTTACAGTCTAGTTGGAAACAAAAAGCAACAAGAGCAAAGTTTCCTGGTGCAGGAAGCACTAGAAGCACTAGAAGAGAGCCCTGGGAAAGGCAGACAGAGACTTGCTTGCATTGAGGGGGAAGAACTAATTTTGTTTGAGAAAACAGAATGAGATAATCAGTGATGAAAATCAAAATGTGGGATAAGAGTTTCTGGATAACCTGTGTGCATCTTAACTTTTTGGCTTGACTGTTGGTCATTTTCTTTTTCTTGGCTAACCAAATGTTATTTTAGTCATAATGAACATGAAGAAAATCTATAGAAAAAGATAAATGACGAGGGAATATGAAAGATTTCATCTCATTGGTAACTAAAAAAGAGCATGAACAGTGGAACTTTTACTTATTAAGTTGGCAAAAACTTGAGGGTCAATAAAATGTACTGCTGATGAAGATGCAGAAACATGAACAACCCACACAGAACTGGCAGGAAATCTCCTAAAAATTAGGAAGCTGTTTGACAATAAGTGTCAAAACCTTAAACCTTTCATATTCTTCAAAATCTATAACAGAAGTAATAGTTTTATAAAAGTAAACTAAAATGGATATTCAAAGAGATTCATTGCAATGTTTTTAAATAGAGAAAATTGGAGGGAAAAATCCTTGATTTTAATGTGGTTAAATAAGCTACATAGTTAGAAAGTTTGCATAGAATAAGATTTTAACAATATGTAGTCATAGCTACCATGCATTAAGGATTTACTCTATATGAGACACCATACCAGGAACTTTGAATATGAGTCTCATTTTTAAACATGAGTACAATAGATTGGTCCCACATTGGACCTTATTTGTATTATAGAAAAAAAAATGTTCTATAAGTTGAATTCATGAGGATCTTTCCCAAGCTGTTCCTGACCTATCTTCCTGACTCTACTCCCCCCCCCCCAACTTACAGAATGAGGAAAATGAGGCCAAGAAAAGTGTAGTTAAGATCAAACAAAAAATCAGAGGCCAGGTCATGAATGAGCTCCCCACTTCTTGATGCCAATTCCAAGAACTTTTCATTCCACCCATTCTTCTTGAATAATCCTATCCTGCTGTACAGACATTTACTGAGCATCTGATACATGCCTGCCACTGGTCTAGGTAGGCCTAAAGAAACAAAACCTAAGCTAAAACCTTCGCTGTTGAGGAGTTTACAACCTATGGGAAGACAGACTGACTTTTAAAAAATTTAAAGTGAAACCACTGTCTACTTAAAATGGTGTCTTCTTGGATTGAAATAAGGTATCAGTTGAGGACCAACCTTCCATGTACTT
The DNA here is from genome assembly GCF_022355385.1 of Mustela nigripes. Taxonomy (NCBI): domain Eukaryota; kingdom Metazoa; phylum Chordata; class Mammalia; order Carnivora; family Mustelidae; genus Mustela; species Mustela nigripes. The sequence continues at coordinate 61,014,687 of NC_081564.1, forward strand.
GGATAGATGTAAAATGTGGCAGAGAACCATCAGCTCATCCTTACTTAAAGGCATCCCCCCAACTCCTAGCTAATACTTAATTAGAGCTCCGCAAACCCTATGCTCTCCTTTAAGTCCCTACATGGGTTAATTTATTTCATCTACACAACACTCCAAGAAGGAGGTACTATTCCCACCTTGCAGATGATGGGATGGAAGCAGTGAGACACAAGGTGTAGCTTGCCCAGCTGGTGGACTAAAATTGGAGCTCAGGTGGTCTTCCTCTGCCTGTGTCTCACTATACCCAGGAGGCTACCTTTGAATTTAGAATTGAAGGATGCAGAGGAGGTACTCCTTCTGGGTAGAACATACAGGGTAGTCAAACCTTGGAAGTTCAAGGGTACTCAGTTTTGGGGAGATTCAGGAAATTGACTGTGGGAGGGTGAGGTGGGTGTGATCTTTGCTCAGGGGAAGGGTTGGAGCAGGGGATGCTCAGCCTTGAGGCCTGAGCCATATCAGGTCACTGAGGAGTGTGGCTCTTTCCAGCTAGGCAACTGGAGGCCACTGAAAGCTTCAGCATGGAAGAATTATGATCAAGGTTGCCTTTGAGAACGATCACATATTAATCAGTTGACAAAGTGACCGAGTTGGTTTCGGTTGGCTTTTAAACCCCTGACCCCCCTGCCCATGGTTCAACCACACTTTTCTTCCAGTAAAAAGGAATTGCCCTTGGAAGGAAACCATTGCTCAATGCTACAGGGGGTTAATAAAAACTCTTGAGGCCAAGAGAGCCAAATGACAATTTAAAAACGTTCCTTCCTCGCTGGCAGCTGCTGTGAGTGACTAGTGAGTGTAGGCGTCCGGCAGCTCTGTTTGGCCGGCAGTATATTGCTTGGCCTCCCCCTCATAAACCTTTCTGTTTATTTTGTGGGAGGGTAAAGTGCCTGACAGACCTTATCCAGAAGGCAAATAAAGAAGCAGGAGGCCTTAAATCTTCAAGTTCCAGAGACCTCCAAAACAACCCAAACTCTGAGATTTGAAAATTGGGGACCTTTCCTAAGCGTCCACCTGTGGCTACCTCCCTTCGCCTTCAGTTCCCCTTTCCCTCTTCTGTGACACCCTCTCCCTCTCGCGTGTCTCAGCTCTAAATCTTAGCTCCCAGTGGATCAACATGTGCATATTACCAAAACTTCATGCTACATTTCCCTAGTGCGAGCCTGCCCTTTCCAGAACTGCCCACCTTTCGAAATTACTTTCTTATGTTTCCAGTTACAGCTATTAAACCCCTCCTGGGGCTGAGCTCAAATATGTGTTAGGAAGAACAATTTAATTAAATTGCATCCCACTAAGGCATAAATAACATCTAGCCCCCAACCCCACCCCTCCAATCCTTACAGGTACGTTAAAAAATGTAATGAAAGAAATGAGTCTGTTATTATTAAGACGATAGCAATGAAGTATTTATTAACAGGGTCTTCCAAGTGGAGGGTGTATTTCAAGATGCCTTAAAACATGCATGCTTTGCAGCCAGCCCACTTCTAGCTAAGGCTCTGTTCATTGTGTACTGTGTCTATTCGTTGTTGAAGCATTTGTGCTCACTTTCTACTTACCAGAACCAATTGTTGTCCTTTTTCCTTTGCTCGGTGGCTCCCTAGCCTGATTTTCTGCAAGCCTGAGCCTGTTTGTTTTTGCTCTGAGGATTACGTGCAGTCTGAGTGAGGAAACAGAAAGGGTAGGCAGATGATTGGGAGGGAGGACAGGAGAGGGAGATGTCAATAAGAATGAATTATGTACATCCACAAGAGAAATGCAGTTTGTTTTAAACTGTTATCAGCAAGGAAGGGGAGAACTTGCAACAGGAAACAATATGACAAAATATACAGCAAGTTCATGGCTTAGGGCAAAGTCTGGACAATTACACAAAATTTGATCTTGTGTGATTTCCTTAATGTTATGGCAACTTTGTGTCCCCACCCATAAAATGAAGGGGGTTGGACAGGATAGCTTAAGTATCAACTAGATCTGAAAGGAACTGATCAAATAATAGGCCTCATGTGGAGTCCTTGGACTTGTGTGTTGTAACATTGACCTGCTTTACATGCCGTTGTGTTGACTACCGCATTTTCTGCTGTAGGGTAGAAGAAAGGGCATCCCAACAGTGAGATATGGTAGGAAAAACATCGAACTTAGAATCAAAAGACTAGGGTTCTAGCCCTACCTTCACTTAGAACATTTTTGAACTTTGATCTACTAATGTAACCAAATTATGTTTCAAGCTTTTTGTCTATCAAACTAAGGTTATAAATTCCCCCTTTACTTTATTTACAGTATGGGAAACCACTCCATTACACATGACTGACTCTCATTCCCAAAACTGGTCTGGTTCTGAAGTCCTCCATAACCAGAGCTTGTGTTATCTGATGGCTGTTGAGGAAGGTGGAGACAGATGAGGGTTGATGATAGTTTCCTAAACTTGTTGTTTTTAATAAGACTCAGTATTTCAATTTACACTTAACTGATGTCTGTCTGTATGTCTTTCTTTCTTTCTTTCTTTCTTTATTTATTTTTTTTATAAGTCAAATGGTAATGGGAAATCATGGTACATGCCCTGGACTATCCACTGTGTCAACAGGAGGAGGATGGAGGTGAAGTTAATGGAATTTTTCTTAGTTCTCTCTATTCAAGGCACAGATAATCTTTGATCTTTCTGAGTTTTATCCATGACTGAAAAGATTCTCTTGGACTGCATGGGTTTTGGTCTCCCCCCGATAAGAACACATGATTGACAAGCAGATATTTCCCATCTTCCACCAAGGGGCTGATGACAGGCAGGAATGGAAGGAGCCTTGATCTCGGTTACCTAGAGGGCAGAACCCCAAGAGAGGACAAGTGTGCTTTGCATGGCTGGGAATCGCTTACTCAGGCTTATGCTTCCTTCATACTAAACATTACAAAGAATTTGGACATCCTCTTGATCTCTGAGAAGCCATTCAGGTCAGGTTTCTTACCGCCCCCATTTGTACCATTTGTTCTCCCTGTTTACTCATTTTGGCAGAAAATCCTTTGTCACTTGCTATTTTCACATGGATATGCCTGAAACACTGGGAGAAAAATCTAAGTTCGTTTGGGTCAGGGGCTCTGTTTTTAGGCCTCTTTATCCTTTGAATGTTCTTCAGTCAGAACATACACATCTTGCAAGTTTAAGTATTGTTGGTCTTGGTAACAACAGTACAATTGAGTACTGGAGAAAAAGTAGGTACTTTATGAGCTCTTATAATGGGACTTAATAAATATTTCTTTGGTTTAACTGAAGCCCTTTATTTGTAAGATCTTGGCTCATGATAATTCAGTAAATGGGGAATCTGTTTGATTTGAGAAGTGTAGAGAGACTTGGGGATATACCAATCTTTGCCTCCCTAACATTAGGCTCCTGTTAAAATGAGGTTATATTCCTAGGGAAGGATAGAAATATACCAGGAAGAATAGAAAAAAGAACTAGCTGTAAAGTGAGCTTGGTGGTGGAGGACGCTGAAGCCAAGGTGTTTAAAGAATGACCAGTTTTGAAGAAATTGTTCTGGGAAGTAAACACATTTCTAAAAACATACAATTCTACAGCTTTATAAGAGTGATATATGTGATTGAGTGTTTGCTAAAGGACTTAAATAATAATAGAAACATAGTAATGCATCTCGGTAGCGGAGCCTGCCAATTGTCTTCCAAACATCATTTCTTCCCTTCCACATCGGAGGCTTGTTTCTGGGAAGTGCATACTCATTTAAGGATATTTTTCTAGCTTTTGGCATGTCTGTGGGACATAGGACTAGATCTGTGCCATGGAATGTGGATAAAAGTGATGTATACTGCTTCCAGAACTAGATCCTTGCAAAGTTTTCACTCCAGCTCCCATGATCTCTTTCCTCCAGTCTCTTTGCTTCAGTCTTATTTCATCAAGTCTTATCACTAACTTCTCAATTGGCTTGACTTCTAGTTCGTGATGATCTAACCTCAGCTGAGACTTACCTATCAGATCAAATACACTGTAACACAATGTGGCCTTGTCTGTGTTTGGATAGGTCAGAGAAATAATTTTTTTTCACCTATCAGATGGGCAAAAACTCAAGTTTGATAATCCTTAGTGAAACTGTGGGAAAAAACAGGAGCTGTCATGCATCAGTGTGAAAATATAATTTTATGTCGAGCAGGAAATACTAAAACTTAGCTGTTTAAACTTTGACCTCAGAAAGCCACAGCTACAGTTTGTTTGGACGCACTGCACATGTTTGAAATGATAACGTGGACAAAATTCTCCCTTTTAGCACTGCCTGGAATAGTATCCTGTAGGAGGCATTCCAAGGATCCATTACTAGAGGGATGTGAAATGAAACATGATCTGTACAATGAGGGACTTATAGCTGAGCAAAATAATGCGGGAGGCTATTTTGGGACAGGAAGTGTTGCCAGGATATACTGGCAAGTGTAAAAAGGGCAAAATTCAGAACAGCTTGTATAGCATGCTATCCTTTGTTTTAAAAAGGAGATACAATATTTTCATATGCTTTCATTTGCATGGAGAGACCATGAGTGTGAGTGGAGTTGAGAAAAGTGTAGACTGGGACAGAAGTGAGAATATTTCTTAGTCTCTACCTCATTCTGTTTTAAGTGAATGAACTGCATATCTAAATATAATTAAAGAAAGAAATTATGAAGGTCATCACTGTTGGCTTATAACCAGAAAGGAGGAGTGGGAGTTATTGGATAATCAGTATTAAAGAGCTGTTATTAAGGACAAATCGAGCTTCACTTCAGAGCGATTGACCTAGAATTATAGCTCTGCCTCTGTAAGCCCCAGCTGGGTCAGTATGTTGCATTCCTGGTTTGTGTTTTCAACTCTAATAGTTTATTTAATTGGATGAAACTCTCCTGGTTTCTTTAGGTTAGTGACTTTTAAGAAATGATGAGTTTTATTCCCATGAGCGTGTTAATGTGAACTTCCTTACGTCTGTAAGCTCTTCTATTAAGAGTCTCCTGTGTATCAAAGGCTGTGGTGAGGGCTGGAGATAATAAGAAAAACCTTTTAGGAGATCATAACTGGGAGGAAGGGAGAAATGAATAAACACCTTCGAATGTGCTGAGTTGCCCCCCCCCCCAACCACCAAATTGGTATGAAGTCCTAAACTCGAGTACCTCAGAATGTGACTCTATTTGAAGGAACAATGAAGAGATACTTAAAGTTAATTGAGAATGTTGGGGTGGGTCTTCATCCGATAGGAGAGGTATTCTTAAAAGAAGATGACATTAGGACACAGACATGAATGGATGAAAAACCAGGTAAAGACAAAGGCCTGTTTCCTTGGAATGAAATCCAGTATGCCTACATCTTGATCTTGAGATAGGCTCCAGAACTATGAGGAAATAAACTTCTTGTTTAAGCCCCCTACTCTGCGGATACTTCTATAAGGTGGTCCTAGCAAACTAATACATAATAATAGTTCAATTAGACCTGTGATAGGGAAGTTAGCCTTGGGTGGTAAAGAAGCACAGAGTAGGAGCCCCAAGTTTAAGAGTTCAGACAAGACAGAGAGCTGGCCTTTGAGCCTAATCTATGAGGCAACTCTAGAGGGAGAAACCCGCAGAGAAAAGTTGTATGAATTGCCCAGGGTTACAGAACTAAGAAGTGACAGAGCCTGAGTTCAAACCAAGCAAATTTATCCTAGTCATTGCTTTTGTGACCATATACTGCCTCTGATACAATTTACTAAGGCGAAATCATATGGAAAGCAAACAAAGTACATAAAACATTCAGGGAGCCCCATGTATGTGGCTTGATCATAAAGCAAAAGGTTGGGTGGCAGCAAGTGGTTAGGGGAGCTTCTGTGGGCCTCCCAGGCCATCCCGATTTTGGATTTTATCTGGAAACCAGTGGAGCCCCATCTATCCAATTTCAAGTAGGAATTGATGCCCCAGCCATAAATGTTAAGCTCAATGAATGATCACAAGCTGATACACTTGTTACCGGCACCTAGATCAAGAAACAAAACATTACCAGACCCCCCAGAAGTTTTTTTTTTCTGTCCTCTACATTCACTAGCTCCTCCACTGATAACTACTCCTCTGACTTCTAAGAGCATAGACTAGTTCTACCTCATTTTGATCTTGTACATAAATGGAATCATGCAGAGTGTACTTTTCTGTATCTGCCTCCTTTTGCTCTTATAAGTCTGATCTTGATGTATACGGTTGAAGTGAGTTCGTTCTCTTTGCTGTATTGTAACAAAGACTATCTGCCTCTATTCTAGTGTTGGTTGGCATATTCATGGTTTCTAGTTTGAAAAGAATACAAATGCTACAATGATAAGCCTTAGAAATATTTGACAGTGAACATATGTACCTAGGAACAGAATGGCTGTATCCTAGGGTATGTGTATGTTGCGTTCCAGCAGATACTGCCAAACAACATGTATACTTAATGGTAAAATATTAAAAGCTTTTCTCTAACACTGGGAATCACTTCTGTTCAAAATTCTGTTGGAGGTCTCAGGCATTTTTAGAGAAACAGGCATAATGAGGTATGTGTGAAATCTGAAAGAATCTTCAAACTATTAAACTTAAATGAATTTAGCAATGCTTCTTTGTATATATTGATACAAAGTATACCTGTTAAAACCAATTGTATTTCTATCAACTGGCAAAAATAGATGGAAGATAAAACCAACACCAACTTTACATAATTTTATAGAGCATCAATGACTAGATGCTTGGCATTCAGTTCTTTTCCCTGTACTGAAAATAAAAAAAAAAACAGATTAAAAGAAATTAATAAAGAGTATACCATATTACTACTAAGTCTAGTATTGAAAGATACAGTAATGTAAAGAGATTAATTCCCAAACTCCTTCGTGGATTCAGTGCAATCCCAAAACACAGTCTTGGCAGGTTTTTCCATAGAATTGGACAACTGGACTGTAAATACATTTGTGGGAAAATAAAGGAAAAAAACCCTCAAAATTTAGCCATTTAAAAAAAATTGATACTGATTGAGACAGTGCTGTAACAACCTTGAAAAATGCTCTTCCCTAGAATTGTCAGATGAGTAGAATATTTATACTCTAACATCATTATTGTTACAATCTTGAGGAAGACAATAGCCATGAGAGACCAGCACAGGAGAGAGGTTTAATCAGAAGAGAAAACCCCAGAAGAAGCAAGTAACTTAGAGGTATAAGTCCAAGACAAAACTAGGATAATAATGATTATTTCTTTGATCCCCCTTTTCCTAAACTCTTACTGTATAGACCTCGTATGAATTAGCACATTTGTTTTTCTTTTGTGGAACATTTAAGGATGACAGCAGCCTATCAACTTGATAGGATGGTAAACTTGACAACAAACCTAGGTCAGTCCTGTGAATGGGAGTAGATATTTTAGAGGCACTAAGGGAAGGTGTCATATTGGAGGCAGCACACCATTTCTTGTTAAATAGAACAATACCATCTTGAGCATTGAAGCATGTCGGTTTCTTAGGTTGAGTTCTATATGAAGGGGTCACCTTGGGTTTTCGGCTGTATTATAAAAGATATTCCCTTCTCACTAGAGTTTCACCCAAGCGATAGGAGACTCAGTCATGAGAACTTAAGGTTGCTAAGACCAGACTGAGGAGCAGCAGACGATGGCTCTCACCTCAGCGCACTTGGAGGCTGGTGTCCATAGAGAGGAATGGCTGGGTAGATGGCTCACACTAGTTAAACTGCTCTCTTGTTTTTTGTTTGTTCTTTTGTTTGTAAACATACTTGGTTAAATTATAGACAGTAAATGCCTCTGTGTGAGATTGCACTGTATTTTATAAACTAGTCTTTAACTTTTTCTATTCCCAATGTGATTGCCAGCATCTCAATATTCCTGAACAATACCAGACTACAGTTTCTTTTGGTTCACTGTTGACATGGGTAAGTATCCCATTTTTGGATCCTGATTGAGTTATTTCCCTGAAATTGAAGAAAGCAAGCTGCTCACAAGAAGAGGCAAAAACAAATTGTTGCTTTTTTTCTTTTTTAATGAAAATAATAGGCTGCTTCCTTGTTAAACACTTTCAGTAACTTGTTAACAAAACTAGTGTTTTTCACCTCCTCATCCAAAAGATTTTTTACACTCTACAGTGAGAAACAAAGGCTCAGTCTCATTAGCAGAAGCTCATGCAATTACTGGGCTAGCCTTAAGTGCATCTCCCATTTTAGGGTTGAGATATTTGAAAGAGGCTATCCCATGTGACATAAATCTTGTTTTTACCAATTTCACTTCTAATTCTAATTTCTCCTAAAACAGCGAGCCTTCTAGACTCCATCTTTTTGGTTGCCTGGCCTGTCCAAGCAGGAGACAAGGATTAATGAGGAAAATGCTATAGTAGTTGAGGGAAAAAAGCAAAGACAGGCACAAAAAAAAAAAAAAAAGAGAGAGACACCTTATGTAGGAGGAAGAGAGAGAAGCCTTGGTACAGCCATTCATCCTAGTGTGAGGAACAATTCAATAGTTGTACAACAATCCAGTAGTTGTACAATTCAACTACTGGATAAGGGCTAAGACACTTAAAGTGATAAACACTGTGCATGTTAATAAAACCAAATAAGCTTCGTAAGGCCTAAAGTTTCTGAGATATCTCAGGGCAGAGTTGTGTAACAGTTTCTCCCCTTCCTTTTTTTTTTTTTTTTTTTTTTTTGGACACTTTGTTAATGTCTTATGTCAGCAAATGGACCTGATTCAAAGGACTGGAAATGTATAATCTCTCATTTGCTATTGCCTAATTTAAGGATGATCTGTTACTTATGAGGAACCTCTTTATGGTCTTCCCCTACTTAATGTCAAAAATTCTTTCAATTATTTGTTTTAGAGGGACATAATTCACCAGATTGGTTACTTGCTAATTTCTTCAGACTAGAAAAATATTTTCATTGAACTCAACTACTTGGCAATTAATGTCAGTGGGTATTTCATTATACCTTTCAAATGAATTGACACATTTCTTTCTTTCCTTCTTTCTTTTTAAAGATTTTATTTACTTATTTGACATACAGAGATCACAAGTAGGCAGAGAGGCAGGCAGAGAGAGAGCAGGGGAAGCAGGCTTCCAGCTGAGCAGAGAGCCCGAGTCGGGGCTCAATCCCAGGACTCTGGGATCATGACCTGAGTCGACCCACTGAGCCATCCAGGCGCCCTGAATTGACACATTTCAAAAACATCTTTTAGAATAGAGCAAAACTGCCCTGTCTTCAAAATGCTTTCACTCTGAGCAGTGAGTGTATATATCATACTGACTTGTAAAAGAGGTCTAAGAGAGTTGTAATAAATAAGATGCCTAAAGAACAAAACAAAAATTCAAGTGTTCAAAGGGACATTCAAATTATTAATGTACTTTATGGTATAAAGGGAAAGAATATAATCCAATAAAATCTTTGTCTGTTACTTTAAAGTTCATTGGGCATATTCCATTATTCAGTGATTCAGCATTTTATGAATATCTTCTAGACACCATTCACCATATTAGGCTATGATGAGTGAAAATAATACAGGGCAGGAATGTGGTTCCTTAAGGTCAGGATCAAAAATCCTAACTTGATAGGGCTGACAGGTGGGGAGATGAGAGATGTGTTTGAGAAAAAACAGGCAGGAGCCAGACAGTTATAAAATCTTGCAGGCCATTCTAAGAATTATGGTCTTTGCCTAACAACCTTGACTTTTCAAAATCCTTGCAAGATTTTATGTAGGTGGAAACATATCTTATGTAGATTTAGGAAAGCAGATAGGAGGGGCCTAAGAAGGTTTTCTTCAGAATTATTTGGTAGTTGATTGAGTGGTCCAGGTGAGAGAGAAGAGAAGGATATGTTGGGCTGGAATGGTAGCTGTGGAGATGGAGAGAGATAAGTCTAGAAGAAAAATCAAGGTTTGGTGACAGGATCTGGGGCAGGAGAAAAGTGTCAAGGCTCTAGATTTCTGTTTTAATTATTTAATACTATGGAGAAATCTTGAGTGTGTCCCTATGGGGATTCGGGGTCAGCATGACTTGGGTAAGTTTTGTAGCTCAGTGAAATATTAGTATAAATAGAGCATGATACTACCAAAACCCGAGTCATGAGTTAGAGTTGACTCCACACTGTTCAGTTAACTTTATTCTCTTAAAGGACCACAAATTCTGTTCCTTGCTCCTGCTTTCTCAAGAAGCCTTTTGATCTTGGATAACCCTAGAAGGGAGCCTGGAGCTATTTCACTATAGATGTGTCTTAAAGTGTGTGTCCTGCAAATACAGATGAGTATCTCTGCACAGTGACTAACATACTGTGGTTGCTAAATTTTTATGGGGTAGACATTTGGATTATTAACTCTGTCTTTATATGTGAGGAATTTTTTTTACCTTATAGGAGGGATTAGTATGTCTTGAAAATCCCAAGAGAAGAGGGTATGAAGTGAATGCACATTAGATTTTCCCTCCGTGCTCTCTGGAATTCAATAAAATGACTCAAATGAGAGTTAATGTGGGAAACCTATCAGTAAGACAGCTGAAGGGAAGGAGGAAGAAACCTGGTTTCATGAAATGCTCATGGAGATTGGGAAAGCCGTGAATTGATTGACTATCCTCGTGGGGCCAAACCCACCAGTAAAAAGTAATCTGTTCTCTGACCCTGTGGAATACTTACTTAGAAAATGAGGGTTTTCCTAACTGGACTCTGCTCAGTAACGGGAAGAACCATCTTGGTCAACCTCAAATTTCCAAAGCCCAGTCAAGTGCCTGGCATATGGTTGATGACAAATATTTCATAAGTGAGTGAATAAAAGTGGTCTCATCGACAGTGCCTAACATGAGGTAGGGTTCAGCAGTTGGGGGTCTGACCAGTGCAGAACAACTACAAACTACATTGATAAACCATTTTTGCAACATTTGGAGTCTCTTTGAAAAATAAGTTGTGGGGCCCCTACCAACTTCAGAGTATGAAGAGGAGACTAGGCACAGAGGTAAAGAGCTAGAAGGATCTAGACTAGCCATTGTGGGTTTAGCCACTTTAGCAAGTGTCTAAATTTTAGTGGTATTGCTATTGAAGAGGAAGACATAAAGTCAAGAGTGTACCCAGTCAAATTGTTTGGAAGAGTAGAGAACTGAGCTGTGGTTTTTTGGACTTTAAGACTATGGCCCAAACACAAACATGTATTTGACATGTTGGGGCTAAAGATGAACTATAGGGACACTGGGGCTCCTGACAGGTTGGTCGAGTATGGAGGAGACAGACCTGTTGGAGCACTGATGTCTTAAAGGTGCTCTCCCAGGGGCGCCAGGGTGACTCAGTGGGTTGAGCCTTTGCCTTCAACTCAGGTCATGATCTCAGGGTCCGGGATCAAGCCCTGCATAGGGCTCTCTGCTCAGCAGGCAGCCTGCTTCCTCCTCTCTCTGCTTACTTGTGATCTCTCTCTGTCAAATAAATAAATAAAATTAAAAAAAAAAAAAAAAGGTGCTCTCCCAGAAATACCCTACTTCCAGCAAGCCACAAGAGAGAGGGGTCCATTCTACTTGGGTTTTCAGTAGAGATCTACCTTTTTCAACCTAGGAAATGACCCTTTTATTGAAATAACTTTATAGGAAAAAAATTTACACAAGAAGACATACAAATAGCGTTTTAAAAGTTACATTATTTGCTTCCCTCTTGTTTCCTCTTAACTCTCAGGAACCGAGGGTTGCAGGAGGGGATGGTGTAATTGGGGGATGGGCTTTAAGGAGGTCCCTTGAAGTAAATTGCTCTGGGTGTTGCATGTAATTGATGAATCCTTGAACTCCACCTCTGAAACTAATAATATAGTATATGCTAATTAAACTTAAATCAAAAACTTAAAACATTATATGAAATCTACCCTTTCAGAAGCCATTATTGCATCACATCTTAGGGAACACTTTTCCAGAAATCATTCTGTAGATATACGCATACAATGATGAAGTTATGAAAGAATCCTACCATGTATGCTGTTTTGAAAGCTGCTTTTTTCAACATTAACTTGACACAACCATCAGTTTCATAAACTGCTTAGTCGCCTGGTTGACATATATATTGTTTATTTCCCTACTGCCTAATGATACATGATATATTTCTTGTTGTTGTTATAAATAGGACAGCAGTGAACATGATCATAGTACCACATCCGCCATTTTACATTTCACAAAACTCAAAAACATGACTCAAAGATGCGACACATGTCAACTCAATTATGAGGAAAACCATCGATAGTAAACCACCAGCTGGTTCAATGGTATTTGAAGAGCACGTGTTTACGTATTTAGAAGGGAAAAGCATTTTGATGTAAGGTTACTAATTAGGAGACAATATTTCAGGACACTCTAGCTCTAAGTTTGGGCTTATCTTCTCTATCAGACAGAAATCACTTTTATCTCTAACAGACGAAAGTTGATAACATGTACCTTAAGGGCTGGAATCTAATTAGTGACAAATTCTACATCAAAACAAGCACATTATCATAGAGAATTGAATAATTTGGGGCAAGACCCATTACTACCTAAGTATAATATTGTAGGGACTTGTAATTCTTTTTCTTATTACCAACTTTTGGATAACTTTTCTTAAAACACATGTTGCCAAAGTTGGTTTCATTTTGAAAGGTGTGGGTTTCGAAAAATGAGAAAGAGGAGGCCAGGTAAACTTCCAGGCCATGGATGAGAAAGGCTGAGGGTACCTGGACAGGTGACAGATTGTCTTAGGCAGCTGGTGGAGAGAAGTGACTTTCCTTTGTTGTGAATTTGCTAATATTTATTTCTAACTAAATCATAAGCTCCAAGGTGGGGGACTATAGCCTACATTTCTCTTATATTTTTAAGAGCACTTAGATGGGCCCATTGGAATTACCTAGTTGGAAGAAAAAGGAATGCAAAACTAACCAAGAATACGCATTTTAAAAAAGATTTATTTATTTATTTGACAGACAGAGATCACAAGTAGGCAGAGAGGCAGGCAGAGAGAGGAAGGGAAGCAGGCTCTGTGCCAAGTGGAGAGCCGGTCGCGGGGCTTGATCCCAGGACCCCGAGATCATGACCCGAGATCATGACCCGAAGGCAGAGGCTTTAACCCACTGAGCCACCCAGGGTACCCCAAGAATATGCATGTTAATGTAGGGAAATATGAGGTTTCTTCTGTAAGCATGTATATGAATTGTTTTAGGGGGCACTGGGCATTACAGAAATTTTGGAAAAGGAAAAAAAAAGGAACAATATTGTAGTTTTAAAAAAAGGATTGTTTTATAAGGAGCTAAATGCAGGACCATGAAATCCAAGGGGTAAGTCATCACTTTGATACTGGCTTTATAATCAATCTAGAACCTGGACCGCCTCCCTGGTCCTGGCCTGGACTATGGAAGTCACTTGTCTGTTTCGACCTTCTGTTTCTCCTTCAATTTTTTTTTCTTTTCTTCTATTTTTTTTTCCTTAAGGTTTTATTTATAGAGAGCCAGAGAAAAAGCACAAGCAGGATGCAGAGGGAGAGGGAGAACAGGCTTCATGAGCAGGGAGCCCTATGTGAGGCTCGATCCCAGGACCTTGGGATCATGACCTGAGCTGAAGACAGATACTTAACTGACTGAGCCACCCAGGTGCAGCTCCTTTGACTTTTCTTTCCCTTGTGTGTGGTTTCAAAAGGAGCTTCTAACAGGGCTGCTGGATGGAAGTAATGCTGTTTTGAATTGCCCTGCTCCTTTTGGCTAGAGCAGGAAGGATTTGTGTCAGACAGATGCTTTTCACATTGCATTTTGTTTGTTTGTTTTGTTTATTTTTTCAGTGTTCCAGAATTCATTGTTTATGCACCACGCCCAGTGCTCCATGCAACACGTGCCCTCCTTAATATCCACCACCAGACTCAACCAATCTCCCACCCCAACCCCTCTAAAACCCTCATTTTGTTTCTCAGTGTCCACAGTCTCTCGTGGTTCATCTCCCCCTCCAGTTTCTCCCAACTCACTTCTCCTCTCCATTTCCCCATGTCCTCCGTGTTATTCCTTACGCTCCACAAATGAGTGAAACCATATGATAATTGACTCTGCTTGACTTACGCTTTTCACATTGTTGCTTGATCTGACGGACTCTGCTCACTTGGGATGACCGGTATCTCATTCCACCTTTATCAATAGCATCCACTCTGTAATAAAAATAGGATTTTTTTCCTTCATGCTTATAATTTTTCTAATTAGGTGAATAGAAACAAAGGGAGCTCTTAGTTTTTAGGAATAGCAGGGTTGCTCCCTCAGATGTTTCGCTTTTGGCTTAAGCCATTTATAACACGCGTCAGCGAGTGCAGTAGGGGACTGAGGTAGAATGTCCCAAATCCGTTACCTGCCCCTGTCTCCTCATGAGGGCTTCAGTGGAGGGTTTATAGGAAGTTTCAATAGGTACACCAGTGTCTTCGCTTTGGAACCAGTTAGAGCATCACTGGGTTTCTTTAAACATTAAACATTTTATTGGATGATTTCTCACAAGCCTAAGGGGAAATGTGCAACTCCTTTTAAATTAAAGTCAAACCAGCTGATGAAACTGACTTGCCCCATAGAGCCTTTCTCCCTGAAACCACCTTGAGAAAGAGTAAATGTTTTAAAGTTTATTTTAGGGCTTTATTAAAAAGGAAAACATGCTTTACGGTTATGCCTTGGAGGTCAATAGAGATTCCAGCCAACTGCAATCCTGTCTCCACTTCTGGTCACAATAGAAGAAGTCTGTTCAAGGAAGGGGTTTCTTTGGGATGTTCCACCTTGAGCAAGAAAAACCCATTTCAAACTCCTCTAACCCCCCATTTTGGACTGGCCAAGGCAGGAAACTGCATAGACGTTTTAGAGCTACAAAGAAAATATCAGGGATCAACAAATTTAGGTGGCTTGGTTTTAAATTAATTTTAGAAAAATAATCTGAGACCTCCAGTGGCCTTCAAAAAATATGAACGAGGATTGTGTGATCTTGCGGGGGAGGGTGGGGTAGGAAATGGTGTTGCCTCTGTGCTTTGGAAGTCCTGGAACACTTCTGGCTCAGAGTCCCTCTCCAGCTTGCTCTCTGGAATTGTGTTAGTTTCGGGCTTCAACCCCTCTCTGTCTTGTAAAACTGAGCACCCTGTGAAAGGCATGGTATGGAATGGTTTCACTCCGGTGTGTATAGACTTGTCCCTTCATTCATGCCAAGAAAAGCCAAACTCTGTTGAACAAAAGAAAACTAAAGGTGCCCTGAGATGGAAGTGGAACATGCAATGACGGACCAGGGATGCGGAGGAGCAGAAAACTCATTCCCCCATTTTACAACCTGAGCCAGAGAACGTTTTCTCTGTCTCAAATCAGATGCATCTTGTTGGGTCTGGCTTGGAATTACTCCGTTTCCCCCTGCTTTTAGAACCTCTGGTTTTTCTCTCCCATTACTTCTGTGGAAATCTCTTAATGGTATTGTTGAACTTGGTAAAGATTTAGATTGCTGAATTTTGCTCTCGAAGGCACAGGACAAAGTAGAGCCACAGGATATTGCATTGTAAGTGAAAATGATGGGAAACAATTTGGATTGAATTTGTACTGTACTCCAGTGAGAGTCCTGGGAGCCTCCTGTTGCTTCGTGTGAAGTGGAGGAGGTTCTGTTACATCTGTCTCCATAAGGTAATATTCCCAGGTGACTTGTACTAAGCGTCTCCATTCCTATCAGATCACACAGCAGGGCCAAGACCAGCTGGAAAATATGCAGCACTTGGTCTTCTGTAATATCAGACTTCATCCCTTCAGGCACTTGAGGGGAGATGGATGTTTCCAGAGCAATTTTATTAAGAAAAAAACTTAGGATAAGGAAAACAATGGAAATAGCATTTTTTTTTTTTTTTCTGGCAAGTATTTAATGTTTTCAGTATTAGCATCATGGCTATACTCTTATTGGAAAAACAACTGGAGAATTTGTTTAATGAAATACAGAAAAGTCAAACCACCTAGCAAGCTTATTTGTTACTCATAAAATTTTGCATATATGTGGTTTTAACTTAAGCATTACAGCAATATAAAGAACATGAGACGTGGAACTTCTATCTCAAAATTTATGTGTAAATTTTAAGACATTAGAGCTGACTTGTTTGTTTCATTTGTTTTTAACTATTCTTTACCTTGAGGGGTACTGGCTGTCTCAGAGGTACGTGCAACTCTTGATTTCTAGGTCATGAGTTTCCGCCCCCATGTTGGGTGTGGAGGTTACGTAAATAAAAACTTAAAAACAAAAAACAGTTCTTTACCTTGCATTTGGAAAACATTGTTGTTTCTAAGTGTTCTGTGGTTTGAGAAAATAGAAACAGTTTTTTTTTTTTTAAAGCCTTGAGAGAGAGCAGGAGAGAAAATGTGCATGAGCGGGGGGAGGGGCAAACAGAGAGAGAGAAGCAGACTCTGGCTAAGTGGGGAGCCTGATGCTGGGCTGGATCGCAGGACCCCAAGTTCATGAGCTGAACCAGAGTCAGTTGCTTAACAACTGAGTCACCCAGGCACCCAAGAAAGCAGTAGCATTTGATTTCTGACACCAGTCATTTCTGTGAAGGAAGAAACAGAACTAAGGGATAAAGGAGAAAGAGAAAAACAATTTATAGTCCTCCCCTCTGACTGATAGGATAGTTTTTCAAAGACTTCTATCTCTGTATTGTTTAAAAAAACAAAAAACAAAACAAGACTTGTTAATCTTAAGAGCTTATCTGTGCAAAAATCAGTTCCAGCCGGGCAGTGCTGAACCAGAAGTGGTCAGGAGGGCTCCCCCAGCAGGAGCTTAGGGAGAGACTTTGACCGATAAGAGGTGGAAGCAAAGAAAGGAAATTGATTGGCTACATAACTTGAAGCCTAGTTGTCTGTGATCAGTCATCCTTAGCATTCTGACTTGGTAACCTTGAGGCTTTTCAGATGTACATTTTGGTTTGCTTATGACGCCTGTCAGCGCGATAGAGCCACATGAGTCTAGTGGCCTGCGTGTTTATTAATTCAGCTCAGCCATGTTACTATATCCCAGCGCCAGGGATATAGTACTCTGCACTCTGCCTGTACTCTGCACAGGACCCCACTTTCCAGAGCTGGAGTGGTCCCTCATCCGTGACCCCATGAACCTAGGCCACTGCCCTCTGAGCTTTGAAGGGTATACAAAGATTGCCTTGATTGATTGTTTGAGAGTGTATGGAGATTGCCTGAACTGATTGGTTCTCTGCTTCCTTTTGCCACGGTAGCCCCAATATCCCATTTCCTTTCTCAAAATAAGCAGTCCTCCTAAAGCCAGAGCATAAAAGGTCTTCTAAAGACACCTGAGATAGTCTAGACTTAGTTACACAAGCAGAGAAAAAACCATGCAGGAAGGTGTGACTCCTAACCCCAGACTGCATGATCTAGCATTTCTTTTGCAACTAATAATGGTAAAGAATACACTGTTGAGATTTAAGTGCCTGGAGGTATGCCAATATTTTTATACACATCTTTGTATATTCCCTATGATACTATGTATTATTCCTTGAGGAAATGAGGCCCCAAATGGGGGTAGGACTAGAACTCCAATCTCTGATTCTCAAGCTGTGCCTCCTTTATTTCAAAAAACTGAAGAGATCCAAACAGTTTCCCCCAACTATCAGCTGATAAAGCTCATGCACTGAAATTTTACAGATGCTTTAGTCCCATAAAAAAAATGACATTACCAAAATATTCCCTGTGAAATCTTGACAAAGGAAGTGATGTGGACTGGCAGTGAGGACAGCTGTGTGATAAGAAGTAAGACAAGAACACAGAACTTTTGTGCAAAATAGAACAAGGAAAGCACAGATCCCTAGGGAGAGCAGGATGAGTGGGGGCAAAGATGACATTCCTACCTTTTTTCAAGACTTCTTACATCTTGCTATGATGATATAGCAAGACTATAATTTAGTCTTCCCGGAATGAGTATAAGGAGAAATGTACAGGTCTAATTCACTTGAAGGAACCCCCCCCCCAAAAAAAAACAAACAAAACAGAAACCCATGAACAAAGCACTGGCAGTAATAATAAGGGAGTTTTTCTGTGAAGCTTCTGATGTATTTAAATTGTACACCTTTTAATTACTATCTCCTTCAGGTGCAAAAACCCAGATCAGTAAGACAATTCATCAGCCAATGGTTGAAAATAGTTTGAAGACAGCTCACCAATGAACAGTATGATTACTGGTTGTATTTTCCTCTTTTGGCAACTTATAAATTCTGTAATTCAGTTGGAAATTGCAGCTTTAGCAATAATGAATTTAAAGGGAAATCAGGGAAATTCATTTAAATTGTCTTCATTATTTTCATATTTTAATTAGGTTGTAAATATTTACCAGCCCTTTGGTTGATTGTGACTAATAGGTAGAAAAAAATGGGCAGGTAATGTTAATTCAGAAAAGAAGTAAGAGATCAAGGAGTTTTTGTGATATAAAGGGACATTAGTATTGTTGCATGGGGACTTAGGAGTTTGTGATAAACCTTTATTGTAGACCACCTCTGAAGGTTTTTTATTTGTTTGTTTGTTTGTTTTAAACTCTGGGTCCTGTGTAACAGAAGGGGGGTGCAGCTGAGTAGCTATTTATGGAGAAGTATATAGGGTGGGGGGAAATCTAGAAAATATAAGACTCATGAAGAGACCGGATAGCCATGATCCAACCTTCCAAGGATTATCATGTTAGTGTTGGTCATAGGTGATTTTGAAAACTACAGGTTGAAAATTACTAAAAGGTGTTCAGACTTAGGCCAGAAGACCATCTGGCAGGGAGGTCTGGATGTGCCTCTGCTACCAGTGGCAGTGTGTGGATGGGAGAAGGTTGTGTTAAATGACTTCATCGTTCCTTCTCAGTTCAAGTTCTCAGGTTTTGCACTGGCAATAGCATTATTTCAAGGGTGGGGGCTAGTGCTCGCTTCGGCAGCACATATACTAAAATCAAGGGGGGGGGCTAGTAGGGGCTGAATGCAGTGGACTCCTGACCGTTTCTTTTCATTACTAACATTTCTCTAGTTTCCAAAGACATTGGAAAAAAGGATAAAAACCAAAGAATTCTAGAAGTAAATATCCTTATGATAGGAAAATGATTTAGTAGAAAGAGAATATTTATAGCACCTTAATTTTTAGAGGTTTGGCACCAACACACAAAGCAGGCTAAAGTTTTTTGGATCATTCTGATGGGAGTTAATAACTTTCTAAAATTGATCTATTGTCACATTCATAGATAACTGGCCTAAAGTTTTCCTCCCATATCACCAGATCGTCCCAAGAACCAAATGACCTTTAATCCTGACTTCCTTAATCATGTTAGGCAGAATTCCAAAGATACAATTCAATATTCATATCCTCTGTTAATTAAACCCTAAGGTAAATACTTCTGTGAAGGGACTTACATATGGAATTATGAATCAGCTGACTTTAAGGTACAGAGAGCTTATCCTGAATTTTCTGGGTGAGTCTAATTAAACTGTATGAGTCTCCCAGTAGAGGCACGCACATAGGAAATTCTAGACATTTACTGAAGGAGAGTTCAGAGAGACTCAAAGCATGAGAGAGCTTCAACCCAAGGTTGCTGACTTTGAAGATGAGGAAGAGGCCTAAAAGTCAAGGGATGTGAGCAGCTTCTAGAAGTTAGGAATAACAGGACCTCATTTCTCCAATTGCATGGAATCCTGCCTACAGTCTAAATGAACATGGAGGAAGATTCATACATAAAGCTTCCACTATGGACCCCTTGATTTCAGTCTTGTGAACCCCAGAGTAATAATACTGTTGGATCTCTGAGATAACAAATGGGTGTTGAAAGTTGCCAACTTGTGGTTGGTTGTGTTACAGCAGCAACAGAAACCTAATACAGCAATAAAGTGGGGCTATGGGTGGTCCTTGCTAGACATTAGCAGAAAAGCTTAAGAAATTTGTTACTTTAATTCAAAATGAATGAATTGTATTTAACCTTTTAGGAATTTATTTTTTTTCAAAAAGAGGACTCATTAATCAAAATGATACTTATAATGATGGAGTACACAAGACCGATATTTTGAGAAGTAGGAGTTTTCTGGTAGTTTTTGCCTATCCAGGTTACTATGGACTTCAGTCCATCCCTTGGTATTCTTTGTCTTGGCAACGCAACATGAGTGTTCCCCTTTCTTCACATCCTCAACAGCACGCACTTCTCATCTTTTAGATAATGGCTATTTCAACAACTGTGAGGTGATAGCTAATTGTGGTTTCGATTTCCATTTCCCTGAAGATTAATAAGGTTGAGCATTTTTTCATGTATTTGTTGGCTTTCTGTATGTTTTCTTTGGGAAAATGTCTGTACAGATCTCTGTCCACTTATTGATCACTTTTTGCTAAGAAATCGTATGAGTTCTTTGTATATTTTGAATACTAATGCCTTACCAGAAATATGCTTTGCAGATATTTTTTTCCCATTCAGTATGTTGCCTTTCCATTTCTTGATATTTTCTTTTGTGCAGTTTTTTAGTTTGATGTAGTCTCCTGCATCATTGCCTTTGTTGCCTTTGCTTTTTGGTGTCAGATCCAAAAACAAACCCCAACCAATACACACACACACACACACACACACACACACAAACATTGCCAGGACTGGTACATATGGTTTCTTTTAGGAGTGTTACAGTTTTGAGTTTAACATTCAAATCTTTGATCCATTTTGAGTTAATTTTTTTTTTTTTAATGATATAAGTTAGTGGTCCAGGTTTCAATCTTTTGCACATGGTAGCTCAGTTTTCCCAACATTTATTGAATGGGGTGTCCTTTGCCTACTGTGTATTTGTGCTTCCTTTGTCATAAATTAATTAACCATATATGCGTGTGTGTGTGTGTGTGTGTTTATTTCTGGACTCTATTCTGTTCTATTGATCTTGTGTCTGTTTTTATGCTAATACCTCATTGTTTTGATTAATACAGCTTTGTTATTGGTGTGAAATCATAGTATGATGTCTCCAGTTTTGTTCTTTTTTCTCAAGATTGCTTTAGCTATTTGGAGTTTATCTTAGTTCCATACGAATGTTAAGATTGTTCCAGTTCTGTGAAAAATACCATTGGAATTTTAATAGGGATTGCATTGAATCTGTAGTTCACTTTGGGTAGTCTGAACATTTTAACAGAATTCCCTATGAGTGTGAAATATCTTTCCATTTATCGGTCTTCAGTTTTTTTGAGATTTCATTTAAATTTATTAAGTATTTTTTAATTAAACTGTAAATGGATTTAAGTTCTCTCTCTTTTTTTTTAAAAGATTTTATTTATTTATTTGATAGAGATTACAAGTAGTCAGAGAGGCAGGTAGGGAGAGAGGAGGAAGCAGACTCCTCCTGATCAGAGAGCCTGATGTGGGGCTCGATATCAGGACCCTGACACCATGACCTGAGCCAAAGGCAGAGGCTCTAACCCACTGAGCCACCCAGGTGCCCCTTAAGTTCTCTCTTGATATTAGCTTATTACAATATAGAAACATGAGATTTTCATAAATTAATTTTGTGCCCTGAAACTTGATGAATTCATTTATTCTAATAGTTTCTTGG
The DNA here is from genome assembly GCF_022355385.1 of Mustela nigripes. Taxonomy (NCBI): domain Eukaryota; kingdom Metazoa; phylum Chordata; class Mammalia; order Carnivora; family Mustelidae; genus Mustela; species Mustela nigripes. The sequence continues at coordinate 61,036,223 of NC_081564.1, forward strand.
TGGAGTCTTTAACATTTTCTATATAAAATATGTCACATGCAGATAGTTACAGGATTTCTTTCCAGTTTGGATGACTTTCATTTTTTTGTCCTGAGAGCTCTGGCTAGTACTCCTAATACTATGCTGAATAAAATTGGTAACAGTAGACACTCTTCTCTTATTCCTAATCTTAGAGAAAACGCTTTCAGCTTTGCACTATTTAGTCTGATATTGTGAGCTTGTCATTTATGTCCTTTATTATGTTGGGCGTTACTTTATAACAACTTTGGAGTTCTTATTGTAAATGGGCTGGAATTTTGTTAAACCTTTTTTTCTGTGTCTACCGAAATGGTTATGATTCTACCTTCATTTTGTTGCAGAAGTGTATCATGCTGATTTGTGGAGAAGTGTATCATGCTGATTTGTGGAGCAGAAGTGTATCATGCTGATTTGTGGAAATTGAACCATCCTTGCACCTCTGGATCACCTGTGTGATTCTTTTAATTTTGTTGAATTTGATTTGCTAGTATTTGAGGATTTTATATCTATGTTCATCAGGGATATTGACCTGTAATTTTTTTTTTTCCCCTGTGGCATCCTTGTGAGGTTTGATATCAGGGTAATTCTGGCTTTGAAATGAATTTGAAAGTGTTTACTCATTTTCTCTATTTTGGAGGAGTTTGAGAAAGATTGGTATTCTAATTTGGATGTTTGGCAGAATTTAGCAAAGCTGTCTGGTTCTAGACTTTTATTGGAAGTTTTTTGATTACCCATGAAATCTCCTTACTAGTAAAATCAGTTTGTTCAGTTTACCTATTTCTTCATGCTTTGAGCTTGGTAGCTTTTATGTTTCTAGGAATTAATCTCTTAGGATGTCAAATTTGTTGGTCTAGAATTAAGTATTTTATGATCTTTAGTATTATGGTTGAAAAAAATATGCTGGCTGGCTGTGATAGTAGTTTTTCTAAATTTATTAAAACTTGTTTTGTGGCCTAACATGATCTCTGCTGGACAGTATTTAACATGTGCGCTTGAGAAGAATATGTATTCTGTTTCTTTTGGATGGAATGTTATATGTATATCTTTAAGTCCTTGCAGTCTAATATGTTCAAAGCAGATGTTTTTCTATTAATTTTTTCTTACTTTTTTTTCCCCTGTCTGGATGATTTAGCCATTGATGCAAGTGGGGTACTGAAGTGCCCTATTGTGTTGGTGTCTAGTTCTCCTTTTAGGTCTGTTAATATTAGCTTTATATATTTAGGTATGCCTGTTGGCTGCATAAATACATACAAATGTTATATTCTCTCATTGGATTGACCCTTTTATCATTATAAAATGCCATCCTTTGTCTCTTACTATAGTCTTGGTTTTAAAGCCTGTGTTATCTGATTATCTATTGTTTTCACTTTTTTTTTTGTTTCCCTTCACATGGAATATCTTTTTCCACCTTTTTGAGTGTGTGTGTGTATCCTTCTACCTCAAGTGAGTCTTTTATAGGCAGTATATAGATGGGTCATGTTAATTAGAGAATTTAGTGCGTTACCATTTCAAATAATTACTGATAGTTGGGAACTTCTATTTTCCATGTTTGGGCTGTTTTTATGCAAACTCACACTTTGTGAAACCTTGTACAGACACTTGCTAAACAAATATCATTTGGAAACCTAACCCAAGATAACCTTGCATCCCCAATTTGTGAAGATAAGCCACACTGAGTTTCCATTATGTCTCTTTTTACTCTAACTTAAGTCATGTGACATTAATATAATAATTAGTCATGTGTGACATCAATAAAAATAGAGAGTTTCAACATTTCTAAAAATAGTTGATAGTAAACATACTGTCAAATTCTATGTATTAGATGATGGAGTAGAGCACTCATGGGTAGGGGTTACAATTCCTACTCCAGGTTTTTGACGCACTGTATGTACTGGGGTAGATGGTTCTATTTGAAACATTTTGCATTATTAAAATGTTTATCAAATATTGCATAATTTTAAAGGAAACTGCAGAGTGAAATAAAGCATTCATCTCATGGTGATCATACTTCAGCTGGTAAATGGAAATCTCTATATCCTTAGTCAAAATGAATAATGGATTCAACAACTTTGGTATTTAACAAGGTCTTTAGTAATCAACACTTTTCTTTTGAAATGACAGTGACAGTACAAGAGAGTATGAAGGGCCATGAGGTATACGGACAATATAAGCCCTGGAGAATTATTAATGGAATACATTAATGTGAGCAGAAATGAGGTATTCTAAGGGGCTTATGTCCTTAGAAAGTGTTGAACGAGTAGTGAAGAAGCCAAGTCATTCCAGCGGGATTGATAAGAGAAGTTATGTCAGGATATGTAGGTTGGGTCAGGGAGAATATTTGGGAGGTAAACCCAGCCAGAATATTTGCCAGTTTGTAGGGTTCTTTTTGTACTTAAAAAAAAGGAATTGACCATTTTCTGTGCATAGGAGGCTGTTACTGGGTGAGGTCACAATCCATCCATCTGTAGGCTTCCTTTCTCCTCCAACCCCTGCTCACCACCCTATCAACACTACTAATCCTGAGTATTTGCAATGCAGTTGAAATCTGATTAAAATGAACTTGGGCAGTCACAAAAAAGAGTTGTAGCCACAAAAGAGCTGTTCTATCAGGGGTTATGTGAAGGGGAAGAAGGTGTTCATGCTGCCCTCTGGTCAGCAGGAGTGTTTTTGATAATGAGAAAACTGTTTAAACTTTGACTCATGTACATACAGAAGCACTTCACTTACACTGTCACCTCTATGTCCTTTTTATCTGAAATGCCTGCAAACCATCCAACCATGACACTAATATCTGTGAAAAATGGTAACAATACTAGAATGATTCCTGTCTCCTACCACAGGCAACTTGACCCCAAGCAGGGGGCAAGGGTTTCTGCCCACAGAATGGGAATGGTCCGAAGAGAAGATGAAGCCATAAACATTAAACGTTTCTGTGACAGGTAACCAAGATGATCTCTTGCAGCTTCCTATTCTACCCGAGGTGCCATGGTTGGTATTAAAACAATGAGATTAAGCTCTTGTCAGGCAAACTAATGAATTTTGGATTGATTTCTGTCTTCTGCAATGCTACTGACATTTTTGACAGCTATGATTTATAGGACCTTTATTGGGTCTATTCATGAGAAGAGCTGTTTATTTTGGTTGATGGGCAAGTTTTCTAATGTTCCCAGTGGGAAATGCTGGGGGCCAACGGGATGGCTGTCTCGAAGGTGCTCTCTGGATGTCTGGGGCAGGTTTCTTATAAATTTGTAATCAAGATATCAGAGAACTAATGAGGGCAGGATAGCCTGGAAATTGTTTTGGTGACATTTGACCAGTGGAATGCTCCTAGAAAATATATGTCTGCAGTTCAGCTACAGATCCTTAAGGTAAAAATTATACTTTGACATTTTATTTCCTTTTTTCTTTTTAATTTGAAATGGCTTAAAAGGTATGTGCAAAGTGGAGTAATAATGTTAGTTCCTCAAAACAGTGGTGGAAAAACAATGATTTAAAACTAGAGTCCTTTTTTCTTTTGATGAATCCTATAGCTTATAGAACATTTTCCTTTTTTTTTCCATTTTATTTTATTTCTTTTCAGTGTTTCTAAATTCATTGTTTATGCACCACACCCAATGCTCCATGCAATACGTGCCCTCCATAATACCCACTACCAGGCTTAACCAACCCTCCACCTGCCTCCCCCTTCCTCTCCAAAGCCTGCAGTTTGTTTCCCAGACTCTATAGTCTCTCATGGTTTGTGTCCCCCTCCAATTTCCCCTATCTCACTTCTCCTCTCCATCTCCCTATGTCCTCCATGTTATTCCTTATGCTCCATAAGTAAGTGAAACCATATGATAATTGACTCTCTCTGCTTGACTTATTTCACTCAGCGTAATCTCTTTCAGTCCCATCCATGTTGATATGAAAGTTGGGTATTCATCCTTTCTGATGGAGGCATAATACTCCATTGCATATATGGACCATATCTTCTTTATCCATTTGTCCATTGAAGGCATCTTGGTTCTTTCCACAGTTTGGTGACTATGGCCATTGCTTCTATGAACATTGGGGTACTGATGGCCCTTCTATTCACTACATCTGTATCTTTGGGGTAAACACCTAGTAGCGCAATTGCAGGGTCATAGAGTAAATCTATTTTTAATTTTTTGAAGAATCTCCACACTATTTTCCAAAGTGGCTGCACCAATTTTCATTCCCACCAAACTGGTATAAAGTGGTATTTCAGTGTGGTTTTGATTTGAATCTCCCTGATGGCTAATGATGACCATTTTTTCATGTGTCTATTAGCCATTTGTAGGTCTTGTTTGGAGAAGTGTCTGTTCAGGTCTTCTGCCCATTTTTTGACATGATTATGTGTTTTGTGTGTGTTGAGTTTGAGGAGTTCCTAACCAAAGAAGTAAAGGATCTGTACTTGAGAAACTATAGGACACTTATGAAAGAAATTGAGGAAGACACAAAGAGATGGAAGACCATTCCATGCTCATGGATAGGAAGAATAAACATTGTTAAAATGTCTATACTGCCTAGAGCAATCTATACTTTCAATGACATCCTGATCAAAATTCCATCTGCATTTTTCAGAGAGCTGAAACAAATATTCCTAAAATTTTTATGGAACCAGAAAAGACCCCAAATTGCTAAGGAAATGTTGAAAAAGAAAAAACTGGGGGCATCACATTGCCTGATTTCAAGCTTTACTATAAAGCTGTGATCACCAAGATAGCATGGTACTGATAAAAAAAACCAGACACATAGACCAGTGGAACAGAGTAGAGATCCCAGATATGGACCCTCAACTCTATGATCAAATAATCTTCAACAAAGCAGGAAAAAATATCCAGTAGAAAAAAGTCTATTCAATAAATGTTGCTGGGAAAATTGGACAGCTATGTGTAGAAGAATGAAACTCAACCATTCTCTTACACCATACACAAAGATAAACTCAAAATGGATAAGAGACCTCAACGTGAGGCAGGAAGTTATCAAAATCCTAGAGGAGAACATAGGCAGTAAACTCGACATCGGCCACAGCAACTTCTTTCAAGATAGGTCTCCAAAGGCAAAGAAAACAAGTGAAAATGAACTTTGGGACTCCATTAAGATCAAAATCTTCTTCACAGCAAAGGAAACAGTCAGCAAAACAAAGAGGCAGTCCACGGAATGGGGGAAGATATTCGCAATTGACACTACGGACAAAGGGCTGATATTTGAGATCTATAAAGAACTCCTCATAGAACATTTTTCTAACATTTTTCTAACAAAGATTTGTAAGTTTACAAATAATAGTGGGTGCTGTGGTGGGCCTCCCAGACCCCTTTTTAAAGACCAAGGCATTGACTTTGCCTAGTTCCTGGGAGTGGCTCCTGATAGCTCACAGATGGGTCCCTTTCTGAAATAGGCCTCTGCTAAGGGCAGGCCTTGCCTAAGGTTAAGTCTGCTTTCTAGGTTGTTCTTCACTCAATGATGGGTCAATACTGGAGCAGAAAGGCCTCTTCTCTTTCTCTAATTGAGGATATCTCTATTGAGCCATCCCAACTCTACCACTTACCATGTGGTTGGCTAAAAGCCTTTGTTGTGAGCACACCATGGTTCACCTGCTCTCTCTGACTAATGCATTTCCCCCAAGAGATGTTGTTCCTGAGACCACTTCACAATCAACTTTATGAACACAAATCACAGCTTGGAGTCTGTTTCCCCGGGAACTCTACCTACAACAAGGAAGTGATGGTTGAAAGATGTGGGCATAATGGAAGAAAATGATCAGGGGTTGACTACAAATGGGATTTGAGGGACGAGAAGGGAAGGAATTTGAGGATATCTTAGAGTATCCACACCTGGGCATTTGGGAGGAGGATATTGCTTTAGGCTAAAAGGAATCCTCCTCTTAGCACTTCTTGAGGTACATAGCTCCAGAAGACTGCATGAGGAACCAGCCCCACACCATCGTTTTCAATTGTGAAATAGCATGAAGGTCCTGGCAACTGGCATTTATAGGGAGATTCAACCTAAATTATAGAGAGGAAGGCCACTATTGATAAGCATAGTAAGAGAATAAAATTAATTTATCTTAAACTTCAGATACTTTTGATAATGTTTCTGAGGAGTGTTGCTGGATGGAAAGATAGGCTGTATAACCAGATGGGATTACTTAAAAATATGTGACTTTTTAAAAAATTTTGAGAGGTACAATGAGTGCACTTGCTTGGTGGGGGTGCAGGGAAGGGCAGAAGGAGAGTCTTGTGCTCAGTGTAGAATCTGATGTGGGTCTTTTGATCCCAAACATCCTGAGATCACAACTTGAGCCGAAACTAAGAATTGATACTCCACTGACTATGCCACCCTCATGCCTCCCCCCAATATGTAACTTTTATCAGAACACACACAACAAGAAAATAGGACTTGCTGTAAAGTCAATGAAAGTTCAGCAATAAAATCAATAGGCTGGATGCATGCTGCTTGCATGTATTCAGATGGTGATCACTGGGTAGCATGAGCCATGGCAGCTCTTGTGAACCAGGCGGGAAGCAACCTTCTGGAGGTCTGCAGGACATTCTTCATGTCTCTTGTGTAAAGAATTAACAGTTGGTGTTAGGACACTTCCCCAAAGTAATTGTTAAGAATTCCACATCGATTTATTTATTTATTTCTTAAAAAGATTTTATTTATTTATTTTATTATCTATTTTATTTATTTTAAAAATCTTTTAAAAAGATTTTATTTATTTGGCTCAGTTGGTTAAGCCTCTGCCTTTGGCTTTGGTCATGATCCTGGAATCCTGGGATCAAGCCCCGCATTGGGCTCGCTGCTCAGCAGGGAGCCTGCTTCTCCCTCTCCCTCTGCCTGCAGTTGCCTATGCTTGTGTGCTCTCTTTCTCTCTCTCTGTCAAATAAATCAATAAAATTCTTAAAAGATTTTAAATCTTTTTTTTTTCTTTTTAAATAAGTAAATCCACTGCAGGGAGCCGATTGGGGGACTTGATCCCAGGACCCTGGGATCATGACTTGAACCAAAGGCAGATGCTCAAAGACTCAGCCATCTAGGTGCCCCTGATTTTTTTTTTTTCCTATAAATATGATAGGGCTTGATTTTGTCTTTATGAGCTCGGCATAATGTAGCTGTCTTTCTTACTATAATAGATAGAATAATTCCAAGATGTTGACTGAAAGTTGAAGAACCTCAGTATTGCATAATAATCCACTGGAATGTCTTCTTCAAAGAAGAGCAACCACCAAAAATAATGACTCAAAAATATTAGCTGAAAAGTGATTTTCTTCATAACAAAGTATTGGGCTTTGATATCTGAAAGGTTAGGGAGTACATATTCCTATCTAAGCTAGACTTTATAGGCTAACTGGTATAGCCCCTATGGGATGAGTTTAGGGGTTCTGAAGAGTCGCTACAGTTTAAGGTAGCATTAGTGTTGGTAACTTACATAAGTGAATGAGATTCTTTCTTTCCTGAGAAGTGTTTTTTTTAATTTTTGTTTGTTTTTGTCTGAGAAGGCAGGAAAGAGCGGTGATCTAATTAATTTTTAAATATTAATTTTTAAATACAGAAAAGAGGATCTGAGGTAAAAATGAAAAGCTACTTGGATTGGGGTGAGTGGGGCACAGTAAAGAAAAGGCGGTAGGCCTCCAAGATCAGATTTAGCTACCTCACAACCTTCGTAAATTAGACCGCTGTAGTCAGATCTCCTGGACTTCAACCAAATAGCCCTGTTTGAAAAGTATTTTAACTGCTCCTTTTGTGCTCTTGAGGCTGTGCATAACTTTCCATGCTTGGGATATTTGATGTCCCTGCTATTATTGATTTCAGCTACTACTTAAATCTTTCTGTAGGTTAGTGAAGCCGAATGTGAATCATTGGACTGGATAAAGAAAGGATGGTTTCTCTTTAGATATTGGCCCAAGTGAATGGGTTAGGTGAGCCCTCTCTGTAGTCAGTTGACTGGTGCCGTGAACATCTCTGGCTCCCACATAGCTCACTGGCCAGCTACTGTATAGACACCATCAGGGGTGAAGGCAGAAGTTCTGGGTTTCAGGGGATGGACCTACAGTGCGTTGTGACTGGATGTGACATCTTGATATTTACTTCTAGGACCATCAGTGCACCAGCTTACGAGTGATTTAGTAATGCACTGGAGAAGGCTCACAATTAAATCTTGAGAAGAGCATTACTTTACTAAAGTGGCTTAGGTCCTTGGAATGGTGCAAATGCATTGGTTCAGTTACATGAAGATGAATTGACTCGGTGCAGAAAAAAAAAAAAAAAAAAAAAAAAAAAAACAGTGGGAAACCATTGGACTGACCCAGTGTGCTGTTTAAATGCCATGGTGTCTCCTGGGAAGAGCAGTGCTGGGTGCAGGTGTCAGCAGCCTTCAGTAGCTGGAATGACAAAGCCCAGACACCTTTCCTTTTGGTGTGTCTGGCAGGACCCATGGTGGGATGAATCTGCTCTTTTCACTAAGTGGCCCCTTGGAACACTTTGGACAGTAAGTTTTTCATTGAGGTAGTTAGGTACAACAAGGAACAGTTTTCGTGGGCAACTTGGTTAAGGCTTTTCAAGCTGTCATCATGTGTGTATGAATCTGCTATGGGTCTTGTTAAAAACGTAGGCTCTGGTCTGGTATTCCTAGGTGGGCCTGAGAGCCTTCATTTCTCTTTAAAAAAAAATCCTAGGTGATACCAGTACCGCTGGACCACAAGCCACATCTTGCCAGGCCACGAGCAAAAGAAGTGAGGATTCAAAGCCTGCTTGTTCTTTTCATCAGACATCTTGGAAATCAGTGGCTCGCTCTGTCACAGTCATGTAGATTGACTAATCATTACTTAGCTGTTCTTTCTTCTAGATCTAAAGTTTCAGAAAGTAGGACCCAGATTATTGATGGAAAACACATTCCCAAGTAGATAAACAGCATCATGAGAAAAGAGCCCTGATTTAGGAGTCATAAAATCTGACGCGAGCCCCAGTTTTGCCCCTTCTGAGCTGGGGGACCCACAGCCAACACGCAAACTGAGCTTCATGGAGAGGAAGGACATTGCCAGCCCATCCTCTTTCCTGTGAGCGTGAGTGAGGTACTGGAGGGGAGAGAGCTAAACAAGTATAAAGTGGGCTCATGAATGTTCTGAGACAAGGTCTAGGTAGGCCTGTTCTAGGTGGGATAAAGAAATGAGAAGACCTAAGGAAGATGGTGGGGCTCGAGGGGCTCATTTGAAATTCCCTAATGTGTTTTTAATACATTGCTCTTCTGTGAGATGGGTGCCTAATGCAGCCAATCCATGCACTGCGGGAGGCATGATCAATGCGTGCGTTCTGGTTTCTCTACCACCCTTCAGGGAGGGGGGCAGAAAGACAAATGCGCTTTATTTTCTCCAGCTCAGCAGCTCGTTTGCATAACACGCAAGAGGGAGATGCAAAGGAAGGAGAACAGTAAGTGGGGCAGAATATGCTAAAATAGGTCAAGGGAGAAAACGAAAGAGTATTATTCTGTTCTCTTCAGAAAATGCTGTTAAAATCGAGCCTGCCACAGACGACAAGATCAGTATGGTAAACTTTTCTTTTCCCAGCTCCCAAAGGTGTTAGCGTGTGGGTACTTATACAACTTTAATGATTAGGTAAGGGATTCAAGATGTGGGTTATGTAGTGGGCAAGATCTGTGTTGTGTTGGTTTTGGAGGGAGAGAGTGCTTCCATCTTGAGCCAGGCTGAGTCCTTGGTAAAATAAACACATAGGCAAACTGTGCCAGCAGCCCCGTTTTCTAGAATTTTCTTTTTCTTCATACCTTTTTGTAGGTGCCTAATTATTGTTTAAATTTATCACACTAAGATATTAATGATGACCTGTTACCTTTCCTAGCAGTGTTTGTCTTACTGTCTAAATTGCAAAGCTTTTTTTTTTTTTTTTTTTAAACTATGATATTCATTAGTATTCTGAGGTGAGTGATACTTACCTGGAGGTACTAAGGCCAGGCTGTCAGGTGCAGTGTATGATGGGTGTGTTGATTCTGCTGGCCTGAGGGTCCTTCTTTGCTGGCACTGTACAATCACCATTGTGCCCTTCAACACACTGGGTGTTCTTGCCTTCAGGCACAAAAAGAAAATCCTGTCTGCCTCCTTACTGGATCCCAAAAGCAAATGTTAGACTTCAGGACTTCATAGTCAACAGGCAGTTCTGTATCACGTCCGAATCTTCCCATTGGTTTTCCTTTGATGTGCCTGCACATCCCCCTACCCCCTACCCCACCCCCGCCACCACCCCAATTCAGTCTACATTTTAAATTAGAAGTTACAAGAAAGTTCAGTATAACACAGTACACTAATATTATTTCTGGCCAATGAGATGTTCAGGAAGTAATATATCCAATACTATGGTTCCTTGCTGAATTTTCTTTTAGTCTTTGTTCCATTTTCCTGGAAATGAATGCAGGTGACATCACCATGATTTCCTCCTCATGCGTCTAAAGACTCAGGACTAGAGTGGAGCTGGCAGAACCTTAAATCTTCCTAATGAGGCTAGGGAGGGAAGACAGGGCCTCGAATGTGGGGTTGGAGATTGAGAACACAAACCTAAGGCCAGGTTCACAGAGCATAAACAGAAACTGAATCATTGACTTGTACAGCGCAAGTTTACTACAGAACACAATATACCTGGATGGGCTCCTGTGTTGCTCTAAGGATAGTTACAACGTAGTAACTCGGTAGCTCATCTGGAACAGTTTTAAGGGACTAGTGGTTTCCTCTGGAGGGATTTCTTCTTGCTGGTGAGGTCATGAGAAGCAGAAACATGGTCCCTGCTGGAAGATGCATCTTGTGACTTCACTTCTTAGAGGTGTGAAGATCACTCACTGGCAAGACTTAAAACCAGGTGGCTGTGGCTCTGTTGTCATTTAGAAGAGATGCATGCCATGTTGCTGTCCCAGACGGGGACCTGTAGCCCCTTCAATAATTAGACTTTAAAATTTTTCACCTCCCCCCACCCCAAGATACTTCTTTGTGTAAAAAGAGCTATGAGTCATCTTTAGAACTGGAAGAGAAAATTCACTTCTGCTGTAATTAAGCAATAATTATTCTTTCCTCTGAGGGAGAACTCAGGGAGATAAACAACTCCCAGATAAATAAGGCTCAGAGACTGGGGGCCAAGGCTTCTATTGATTCACAATATATTTCTTTTCCTCTCAAATAAAAAGATGATGGTAATTTTTAAACGATTCTTTTTTAATCATTTAAAATTGCTATTTTCTACTCTACTCAAATACTAATGCTTTTTATGGCCATGTTGTAACTTGTGGGGAGGAGGGAGATGGAAGAAGCTTCTGGGAAAACCCACTCCGTCCTTGGGCAGCATCCTGAAGGCACAAAGCAGATTTGCAAGAGCTCATCTACCAAGACTTCTTCAGCTCTCTGTCTGGATTTTATGTGGTGATTGATGGTGGAAGACGAGGAACGTGGGTCTACTAAGTGTTAGATGGAGTCGAGGGAGGGTATTTGGATAATTGCTATTGTAAATACCTCGGAAGCCAATTCTATGACCTGACGCTGAACTTGGTGTTGTAGGAGGGGCAAGGGGGCTAGACTGGGATAAGAAAGCCTGGGTTTTGTTACCTGCTAACTGTGTGTAAATTTCAGTGATTTTTAGTGGTGTTTTTCTTAAATGATACACATTCCACATAAAAACTGATATAAAACATGTAGACTTGGGTCACTGGGGCTTGGAATTGGAAGCACTCTCTAAAATGTTGGCCCCAAATGTTTTTATACTTCCCAGTTGCTGTAACTGGGAGATAGCAAACTCACTCCAAAATGAGTTACTGAGGGAGTTTGGAATTGATACTTGAATTTGGAAAATGAGGAGGGGGGCCCTCCTGAAGTTGAAAACCACTCTGGAAGTTTGTATGTTATATGCACATGCAACTCTGCCAGCCCACATGTGTGAGGATGGGAAGGAGCTAGGTCATGACTGGTTAAAGGGGAGTCAACTGCTAAGTCCTTCTTTAGAGGGCAAGGTAGTAGGTGACCCAGAGAGTCGGTCAGTCCATGGCTTACTTGTTATTTGGGTCTAACAAATATTAGAACATCTACCTAATGGGATATGGGAATGAAATGAGATAATCCAAGAGAAGTGCTTAGCATATTGTCTAACTCATAAAATATATTTGATAAATGGCTTATGGAGATGGCTATGTTAATTTTAGAAGAAGAATTTGCTGACTTCATTGTGTAATTTCAGAGATATTGAAAAACCTGCGGATTAATACTTCTCCTTGTAATATTTCTCTGTATTTTCCCTTAGTCTTATTTAAAACTCTTATTCCCAGAGAATTACATATCATTTTTGCCTGCTGAGGTCCAGGTGCTAAGCCTCTTTTGCTTGCTAATGGACATTCACTCTTCAAACTAGACCCATATTCATGTTAAATAAATGTGGGCTTAGTAACCTGATGGAAGCTGATTCATGTGGTTGATTCTGAATGGTAGTAAAGAAGTGCCTCATTCTCAGATAACTGTGAACTAATGCAATGCCTTTGCATACATTTCTCCAATGCATGGAAAAGGATACAGAGTCTACAACGATGCTTCTTGTATTTATTTTAATTTTTAAAAGATTTTATTTACCTATTAGAGAGTGAGAGTACAAAAGCAGGGGGAACCAGCAGGGGAAGAGGGATAAGTAGGCTCCCCACTGAGCAGGGAGCCTGACAAGGGACTCCAACCCAGGGCTCCAGGGCCTTGACCTGAACCAAAGGCACTTAACCTACTGAGCCACCTAGGCGTCCCTACAATAATGCTTCCTAAAATGTTGATTTTTCCTGTTTTTAGCTCCCCTCACAAAAGATAGCAACTAATTTCTTTGCTTTTCCCAAATTTCTCAAACTTCACTTCTTCTTCTTCCCTAATTGAATGTGTTTTTACGTTTTTGCTTTCCCATTTTATACCATAAGCCCCCTGAAGAACTTAACTGACAAGGCAGAGGTCGGGGTACAGGGTGTGAGAGTGGGTAAACCACAAGTGCAAAGCCAAAACTTTCCTTGAATTGTAGTGAAAGGAAAGCTGGGAACACACCTACATACTAACTTCTGTTGGATTTGTTAAATACTTGATTGAATTAAAAACTTTTAATAAAGTTTTCTGGTTTAAAAAAAAATTCAATAATTGAAAGTGAGAGATTAGAAAGTGTTGACTGGGCATCTACAAATAAATTCTGATGAGTGATTTTCTGATAAGTTAATTTCTTCTGAAAATATTCTAGTTCAAGTTAGGAAATAATGTAGAAAGAGCTGAATCTTGATACTGCTAAGATTTTTGAGAGAACATGTTCTCGAGAGCACAAGCAGGGGGAGGGACAGAGGAGGGGGGTGGGAAGCAGGTTCCTCACTGAGCAGGGAGCCAGATATGGGGCTCGATCCCAGGACCCAGAGATCATGACCTGAGCTGAAGGCAGCTGCTTAACAGACTGAGCCACCCAGGTACCCCAAGTGCAGAAAATCATTGTCCAATAAATTCTGAAATGGAAACTAACTAAAATTGTAGATAATTGTTTAGGTGGTGAGACACATTATCTTCCAACTCTGAGCAATTCTGAATGAACAAAATAACCAGGGAGAACTTCTGGGTTTTGAATCTGCATAAACAATCATGTTTATCACTTTGAAAAACTTATTTCCCAAGTAGACGTTTACCTGTCTGCACACCCAAATCATTCCCCAGAAGTTAGAGTAATAGCTAAGATTGGGGAGTTTGCCTTGTGCACTAGTAGTATAAGGAGAGCCACTGGAATAGCGTCAGATCAAACATGAGTATACCAGAAGAGTGGCTGGTTTGGGAAAACAATTCAGTCTAAAGACTAAAGCCCATCAACACTTCCTTCCTCTCCTGTATTCTCTCTGTATACTGGCTCCATTTTTTTTTTCCCCCTAACTTGTTTTTTTTTTTTTGATTGGAGATGGGCTTCTTCCACAGGCGGTTTGGGGCTCATGTCTTTCCAGTTGGTGACCAACAGTTCTGTGTCTGCTTGAAATCTTCCCAGTTTTAGTGCTGAAAGTCCTGCATCCTGTCAGATCCCTCAGTCTGGGCAAAACCTGGACAGTAGATCATCACAAGGGATGGGAGCTATCCGCTGAGCAGGGAGCTTGATTGGGGCTTGATCTCAGAACCTTGGGATCATGATCTGAGTTGAAGGGAGACCTACTGATCCACCCAGGCACTCCTACATTCTTTATTTTTAGCACTTTTTTTCTTTGTGGTGGCCACCAAATATTTCCCAAAATGTGTACAACGATTGCAGAAAAAAAGCCTGATAGGATCCTTGAAACAGTGCTACCGATTCTGAAGTCAAGCAGGAGGCATGATCCAAGCCAGGGGTAAAGAGCACTACTTTAGAAAGATATTTCAAGGCTACTTACAAGTACTTATGTAGATGATAAATTTGAGGAAAGTTTCATGCTAAGTGTTTGTGGAAATGGTACCATTAAAGGAATATTTGTTGAAAAGTCATTTAGCAGAAAACCGATTTCCAAGCTGCTTTGAGTATTTTTAGTGTCCTATGAATTATTTTTAGATGACATTTTGTTTTTAAATTTAAAAAGCAACTGTTTTAAAAATAGACTTGTGATATTTAAAGATGGATTAAAAAATACAGTAAGGATTGTCAGCTACAAGTTGTTACTTTGGGACAGTGACTAAACTTCTGTGGGGCTCAACTTTATTCTCTCTACAGGGGCAGTGATGGAGTTGAGCTAAAGGATTCTAGGGTTGCATCTTCCCACCCCAGTAGTCTTTGGTTTTATTTCAGTTATATTTCTATGATTTCATTCTGTATCAGAAGTTGATCAAAATCTTTATAAGAACATTAAGCCCTGTTCATTGAAGGCAGAATGTTAAAGTCAGTTGGCATTTTAGGCCTTGGGTAAATGAAATTTATTGATTTTTATCAAATGTGAATTACAGGCAAAATTGATAGGATCAGATTCTAGGGATAAGGATAACTGGATATGTATTTAGGTTGCATGGTTAATAGTTTGGTCCATAATTAAGGATCATGGGAATAATTCCTAAAATATGAAACTGTATTCCTTTATTCTGTCAAGAGACCTACACCCATATGCAAGGTGCTAACTTTTCTCCTTAGTTTTGTTTCACTCCGGGTCTTTCTATAACTGGCGCTGGTTTAGTACGATCTATAGAATTTTACTATTCCTGGGAAGGTAGCATCTGAAGTTCCACATCTTTCAGGACTTTGAATTTTAAGCCCGGCACAGAGCCTAGTGTAGTGCTAGGAGCATGATATATACCTCATTGTGGTTGAATCCAAGTTCTTCTTTATCCCAATGTGTTAGGCCTGCCCCTGACATTTAGAGCATCAAGGTAAGATAAAAATAGAGGCTCAGAGTCCATGTGTCTGTATATTTAACAGTTGCACACAAAGCTAGTGAATTAATGCTAACACATTCTATTCTCCCTCTTTGGCTAATATATTTTCATAATTTAGAATGACTGGTTTGAGTTTAGCTCCCTGAATATACCCAGTGGACTAAGGCCACACTTTCGTTTCCTACCCAAAGCCCTGTTCTACACTATGAGAGACCACACATGGACATGAGTAGATGACCCAGTTCAAGCTTTACCGACAGTGTTGCCACAGCTTCCCTAGACTGTGGTTGTCCACACTTAAAGGGTGGGGTTGGGACTGGGGTTATCCACATCTACAACTTGGTTCACCCTTGAGGGGACAGGGCAAAGAAGAGGTCCTACAAGGGATTTGGGAGGGCTGGGATGCAGGTTCCAGCTGGACATATCCCCTAGGTTTCTATGGAGAGTATGGGTATAGGAGTGTCACTGTGGCTCGAGCGGCAACTCCTGCTTGGTTCAGACTTGAACCCAAAGAACTCGTTAAATTCAGGGGTGCCTGGGTGGCTCAGTTGGTTAAGTGTCTGAGTTGTGATTTCGGCTCAAGTCGTGATCTCATGGTTTGTGAGGCGGAGCCCCTGTGTAGGAAATCCCTGCTCAGCAGGGAGTCTGTCTGAGATTCTCTCTCTGCCCTTCCCACTGCTTGCGTGTTCTCTATAAAATAAGTGAATGAATCTTGGGATGGGGGAAACCAAAAGGGGAATTTAAGTTTACTGGGAAGGCCCAAGAGCGCAAATGTGCTGGGTATTGAGACCAAAGATAGGGTCTAATTTTTTCTCTTGTTACTCTGTCTGCTGCTTTAGTCTGTCTCCCCACAGATTGACTTTTTTAGCTTCTCTCATTTACAGGGTAGGAAATGTGAGCACAGACTCTTCCTAGCTGTGCATGTGTTAGTCTGGGCCACCAGATACTTCTCTTTCTCATTCTGAAGTTCTCGGGCTCATCCTGGGTCAAGTTTCTTGTCCTCAACTAATTCAACTATAGATTAAGAAATTAGGTACTGTGACCCCCAGAGAACTCCTTGGCAAGTATTGAGAAGTTTTATAAGAAAACTTCTTAAATGAAATAGAAAATTATGAAAAACATGTTTTAATTGCAACAGCAGCAAATTCTTTTTTTTTTAATTTTTTAGTTTTTATAAACATATATTTTTATCCCCAGGGGTACAGGTCTGTGAATCGCCAGGTTTACACACTTCACAGCACTCACCAAAGCACATACCCTCCCCAATGTCCATAACCCCACCCCCCTTCTCCCAACCCCCCTCCCCCCAGCACCCCTCAGTTTGTTTTGTGAGATTAAGAGTCACTTATGGTTTGTCTCCCTCCCAATCCCATCTTGTTTCATTGATTCTTCTCGTACCCACTTAAGCCCCCATGTTGCATCAACACTTCCTCATATCAGGGAGATCATATGATAGTTGTCTTTCTCTGCTTGACTTACTTCGCTAAGCATGATACGCTCTAGTTCTATCCATGTTGTCGCAAATGGCAAGATTTCATTTCTTTTGATGGCTGCATCGTATTCCATTGTGTATATATACCACATCTTCTTTATCCATTCATCTGTTGATGGACATCTAGGTTCTTTCCATAGTTTGGCTATTGTGGACATTGAACAGCAGCAAATTCTTAAAATGAGCATCTAATGGTCTTGTAGCATAATATAGTAAGCATTGTTGGCTTTAGATTCGGTTTCTGTGTCACCATGAAGAAAGTTCTTTTTGTATAAATATTTGATAAAAACGTGTACAACTCATTATAATCCCTGGAAGATGTTGGGGATACATACTGGGCATTTGATAATAGTGTGGGACAGGGGAAATAGTGAGGAAAGCTTCCTGCTAGGGGGACACCTAAGCTGCTTTCTGAGGCTCAGTGAGTTTTTCAGACTGAAGAGGGGTTGGGGAAGTGCTGGTGGGAGGAGGGGTTCAGATCAAGCCTTGCTGTGGGCAAAGGCATAGGAGGAGGTACATGCAACTGCATGTGGAGACAGCTGCTAGTGTGTCTGTGGTGGCTGGAATCCGAGGCAAAGGCAGGATGCAGTAGGGTTTCTTTGTAATTCTGTTTCTAGGGAGAAATGAATTCCAGGTTATAAATATACACACACGATCAAACTTGTAACCCAACCACATCACGCTTGACAACCTCCTAAATGACCACTTCAATATCATATTCACCAAAAGACATCAACAATATGATTTTTTCCCCTTATATATATGTTCTTTATTTTTATTTTTATTAACATATAATGTATTATTTGCTTCAGGGTACAAGTCTGTGAATCATCAGTCCTATGTAATTCACAGCATTCACCATAGCATATACCCTCCCCAATGTCGTATCTACTTCCTACCTGCTGGACCCACTGCCCAGAACACGGGCCAGGGCCTGTGTTGTGCACACCTGGGCACATGCATGGCTCCTTTTTTCCCCACCATGAGCATCTAACCAGTCACTAGGTTCTCTTGCTTCTCGCTCAGGAATATCTCTGGGACCTGCTGTCTCTTTTCAGTTCTCCTGGGCGTTCTCCCAACACTGGTTCCTCCTCGCAGTCCCACTGCCCGGATTCTTTCATGATGCTGGTCTTCCATCACTCCACGACCTGGGAACTAGTTGTTAGAAGCAAGGCATCGTTCTTTAAGTCACATCCCTGTGCAAGATACTATTTATAGCTCTTTATAGACTAAAATAGAAATTCCTTTGCTTCACTCAAGGCTTTTCTAAAATTGGTTCCATCCTTTCTTCCTTTTATCTCCCACCAATAACTAAAATGGTGGGAGATAAAAAAAAGCTCCCCTGGATGGGGAGCTCTCTTCTCTACCTCATGCCTTTGAAAACACTGTTGCTGTGCTGAAAACAAGGATTTCTTTTTTTCCTTGCTACAACGAAAGTGTAACATAATGCTGTTTCGTGAGCGTGGGCTTAGACAGGATGGTGGTATTGGGGGAAGCATTCGTGCCATCCCTTCCAAACACCACCACAAACACCCCCAAAACACACATGCATACACATACCAGACTGGCCTAGAATATGTTGACAACACCATGTGGTAATTAGGGGAAATGTCCTATGTATGTGATTTATACAGATGGACTATTAACAATCCTCGCCTTCATGAGATGATTCCTTAACTCTATTTTAACTACCTAGAAACCGTTGCCTATCAGGAAAATATTTTCTGGTTATGCCGTCTGTGAAGTTGGTCACAATATTGCGGCTGTGTTGGCCTAACCCTTTCCCCGTCTTCTTTTCCCTCTTACCTTCCTCCTTCTCGCTGCCTTCCTCCCTGTATTCCATCACGTACCAGTTTCTCCCAGAGGCACAGCATTGTTACCTGAGGTTGTGGAGACTTCTGAAAAAGATGTCCTGAATCAAAGATTGATACACTGTGCCTCAGGCACTCATATGCACAAAGATCATGAAAGAATGAAAAAAAGCTGCGATATATGTGACAGAATAAGGCTTCTGGAGGTTCAGGAGGCCATACTTCTGAGGAGGGATCATGGGCGATGTCAGTTTGAAGCAGGGGCCTAGAGAACAACTACTGTCCCGTCCGCGGAGAGGAAAGAAGAAGGGGCATTACAGGTAAAGTGGGTCAATAACTCACGGAATATTGGGGAGATCAGTGAAGTCCTATATGGACGCAGATGTAAATCTGAATCCTTTTGAAACTTGCGTTCTGAAAAGTAGACCCGTGGAGTTGAATTTCTCTGTACATCAACAGATCAAGAGAGATTAGTTTTCTTAAAAAAAAAAAAAAAAAAATTGTAGCTCATTCCTTGATTCAGAAGTAATGAACACAGTTTTTTTTTTCTTTTGTGTTAATTTGTTCATTAGGCCATCTTTTTTTTTTAATATTTTATTTATTTATTTGACAGAGAGAGATCACAAGTAAGCAGAGAGGCAGGCAGAGAGAGAGAGAGAGGAGGAAGCAGGCTCCCCGCTGAGCAGAGAACCTGATGTGGGGCTTGATCCCAGGACCCTGAGATCATGACCTGAGCGGAAGGCAGAGGCCTTAACCCACTGAGCCACCCAGGTGCCCTCATTAGGCCATCTTGATTGAATGCTCACATTTACCAAGTGCTGTGCCAGGTTCTGTCCATGGAATATCCTGCATCGCAGTTAAATATTAATGAATTGTATGAGCGACTGTAGGTCAGATCTTGAAGCCTGTATTTTATTCTCTTAGCCTCCTCAATGGCTTTTCCAGTCCATTAGCGAGCTTACCACTAAACTGACGAAGAATAGAGAAAGGAAAAGTCAAAACTGGGTTTTACTATATTAGTCCTGCTTACTAATTTTATATGTGAACTTACCTAACATTTGTTTTAACCATTCAGGATAATAGTTGCTATAGTGTCACAACAGAGAACAAAAATGAACTGGCCTGTTGATTCTCCCCAGAGTTTTGTATGAGGCACACAGTCCTCTCCTAACTGAACTGTATTGGATCACTCCTTATACATATCCTAGCAACATTCAGAATAACTGGCCAGCTTTCCTTATCTGGGGACGGTGCAGTTTTCCATGCGTTCAGACACAATCTCAAAGTCATTGTCAAATATCCGATTGGCTATATACTGCTCAGAATGATTCAATCACATTTCTCCAATTAAAAGAAAAAGGCAAAATAATGATCTGGAAGTAATCATGTGTTCTAGCAAATAGTATGTGAGGGAGATTGCAATGGAATATTTTAATTATTATCTTGTGCTGAGGAGGTTTGATCCAAGGTTAATCATCCTCTGCTTAGCTCTGTCCTTCCATGTGACTAAGTGCTTGCCTGGTGCCTGGAGAGTCTGGGGACAGATGAGGCTAGGTGATTGACTGCAGTTTTTCTCTAGCTACTTTTTTTTTCCATTTATTTATGGAAAGGCACCTGGCACTTTAAATGGCATCTTTAATCAGTGACTCAAAGTGCTTTTCAAATAGCTGCATTATCCTTATTTTATAGAGAGAGGGAGAGAGAGAGTTCAGTGACTTGGCCAAGGTCATAGAAGTGGCAGAAGAGCTGGAAACAGTCCTGAGAACACCCTGACTCCTCACACAACCTCACATCATTTGTATCTGATGCAATGGCTGTGAGTCACAGGACTGTTTTGCTGCTGATTAGCCATATGAAGTAGAGCAGTATGCTGGTACTACGTGGCTCTGTTTTCTTATTTTGAAAACCAGCTGGGAACCAGGATTTCTCTTATATTCAAGGTAGCAGTACATTTTTCTTCTTTTAAAATACTTATTTATTTTAGCAGGGGAGCAGGGAGAGCCAGAGGGAGAGAATCTCAAGCGGACACCCTGCTGAACATGGAACCCAACTGAGCCAATCTCATGTCCCATGAGATCATGATCTTAGCTGAAACCAAGAGTTGGACACCTAACCATTTGAACCACGCGGGTGTCCTAGTAACAGTAAATGTACGTGTCATGGCCTCAGAAATGTCAAACTCCTCACTTTTGAAATAATGGTTAATTGGGGAGAACTCCACGAAACTTACCTCTATTCTGTTTCTGATAGGGTTTTAATGTAAATGGCAATTTTAATTAAAAAAAAAAACAACTTGTGGGGCACCTGGGTGGCTCAGTGGGTTAAGCCGCTGCCTTCGGCTCAGGTCATGATCTCAGGGTCTTGGGATCGAGTCCCGCATCAGGCTCTCTGCTCAGCAGGGAGCCTGCTTCCCTCTCTCTCTCTGCCTGCCTCTCCGTCTACTTGTGATTTCAGTCTGTCAAATAAATAAATAAAATCTTTAAAAAATAAATAAATAAATAAACAAAAAAACTTGTTTTGAGCCTTTGATATCAACTACTTAGCTGCAAGGGAATGTGTTGAGTAAAGTGGTCTTCTAGAAGGTCTGGTTGGTGGCCAATTGACTGTACATCTGTATCCATTTGGTGCATTTTTACCAAATCTTGACTATTCAAAGGCTCTGTGCTATAAAGTTCTGTAATACGAAATGAATGAGATGGAATTCTTCCTCCTTTACAATGACAAGCAGTAGCAGAGAACTGGAAATAAACCACTCAGGAGAACCCAAAGAAGGATTAAATAATAGTGAAATAAGGTAAAACTAGAGGATTAGGCAATGCCCAGGTGAGGAGCCTGAAATTTGGGGGTTTGAAACTTGTGTTTGAACTCTGACTCTACTGTTTCTTTGTGTGATGTATAGCAGCTCATCCAGATTCCCTTAAACCCTGGTTTTGTCTTCTGTAAAATAATACCCACTTTATGCAATTAAATGAGATATCGGTGAAGAATTTTATACTAGATATATTCAAAAATGCAAGGTATTAAGTCCCAAGATTGGGGAAAAATCTAGGAAGGATGGCTTCTGAATGGAGACTTGAAATGTAAGACATGCATTAATATTTAGAAAAGAGGAAAGAAGAAAGAGCACATTACAAAAACAAAAAACAATGAGCAGAAGCCTAGAGACCTTCAGGAATCTGGAGCACGGTTGATAAACTTGCCCCTGGGAACAAATAAAGTCAGCTGAGCAGGGGTCAGTGTGGATGGCATTCACCATTGTGCTGAGGTGTTGGCGTTATCTTCTAGTTGAGGAGGCTGCATGAATTTAAAATTATTCGTAGTTCTTTTCAAATATTCTATAATTCTAATCTTTAACTAGCTCAGATTGACCTCTTCTTGACAACAACAACCCTGTGATATTATAGATGGTGTGACTATAAAGTAGCAAGATTAATCTTCCTGTGGAGCCTGGACTGCACTGACAAGTTGAGAGTTAGATTCAAAGAAATGGTTAGACCTACGTAGATATTTACTCTATATAAGGTCTCCACTTTGGTAGTTTGTCTCTTGCATTTCCCTAGGCTTGGTAAGACCAACTTACAGTGGGGAATTTGGTCCCTGTCACCCATCTTTGCCCTTTGAAAAGTGAAAAATGACATAGTATTTTTAGAGTGCTTTTGGTAAAAATACTTTTGACAGGGTAGTCAAAACACTTTTTTCATAAAAAATTCCCATTAGGTTAAAAATCCATCTAGGAACTCTAATCATGCCTGACAGGTGGACACATACAATGGTGCAGCCACTTTGGAAAACAGATCGGTAGTTTCTTAAGATGCTACGCATAGATTTATTTTATGATCCAGCAATTCCACTCCTCTATGTATCTACCCAAGAGAAATGAAAATGTGTGTCCACACAAAAGATCTGTGTATGAATGTTCATGGCAACATCACTCACTCATCATAGCCCAAAGAGGGAAACAATTTGAATGTCGGTTCACTGGCAAATGCGCACTTAAACACGGTGTATCCATACAAGGGAATATTATTCCGCAATTAAGGAGTGAGTACCAACACATGCTACAGTGTGGATGAACCTCAGGAACATTAGGCTAAGTGGGAGGAGACATGGAAGACCACATATTGTATGATCCCTTGCAAAGGAAATGTCACAGAGAAGGGGAGTTCCATGAGATGAAATTAAACATGATGTTGTCTTCATCTGGGGAGGTGAAGGTGACTGCAAATGGTTGATGAGCTTTCTTTTTGGGAGTGGTGATAATACTCTAAAACGAGGTTGTCAGATAGTTGCCCAACTCCTTAGGTTTACTAAAAACCATTGAGTAGTATACTTAAAATGGAAAACTGGCATATAAATTTTATTTCAATAAAATGGATAAAAAGCTGACTGGAAAAACCTTTAAGGCATTAAAATCGAGGGCCTATGTACAGCGCAGACCATAATTTAATCCTTAAGAGAGTAGAAAAGAAAAAGATGGCACCTTTAAGTGTTGAGGGTTTTAAAGAACTCTTTGTGGAAGAAGTGGGTTTCTGAAGTGAATAGGAAAACGTTTGTGTTTGAGTTGAGTGTTGAAAGAACAATACAATTTATTCAAGATCCTTTAATAATTTGACCCAAACTAAACCTCCTAAACGCTATTTATTTCCTTCAGGGCCCTTGAGTATTGATGAGGATTCCCCAGTCTTTGTTAAACAAAATTTGACAAGCATCACCCTATGCCAGAAGATTTTCCTTTTAGAAATCCCTTCCTCTTAAGAATGGTAGCTTATTTTTTTGTATGTCTCAACACGCACTTAGCATAGCACATGGCTTAGTTAGGGCCCAATAAAAATAGCCTTTGGCTGCTTACCTGAGCAGTTGTTAGTGTGCTGGGGGGTCGACAACAAGCAAGGGCTTCATGATGGGGGTAGTGGGAGGAGCAGCCTGGTGCTTAAGAGAAGGCTGGGTAATTAATTGGGGCTCCATTAGGAGGCCCTTGCGAGCTGGGTGTGGAAGTTTGGCAGTTGCTCTGGAAGTTGGAGAGCAAAAGAGTGGCTGGTGCAGGGGGGAATTTCAAGGGTTATTTTAGTAGGGGAGAGCCTGGCATCAATCAACACAAGATCAATTTTTTCCCCTTCACTTATTTGAAGCTCAGTGCACCTTTATTGAGCATATGGTGATTGTTTGCCTTACTTTAACTTCTGCTTTCTGGAAATAATTTGATTCTTCACAGTTCTCCTTTGGCATTACCTTGAGGAGGCTGAGTTCTGTTGAACAGTTCCTCCAGAGCATACTTTGAAACAAAGCAACTGTGTGTGTGTGTGTGTGTGTGTGTGTGTGTTTTCATGTGAACTCCACTCCTATTCTGCTCTCATCGGTTTGAGAGGCAGCTATAAAAAACAAAATTCCTTTAAAAATACTGACCCAGACTAGATACTGCTTTTTATTTTTGTAGCAAGAGGCTCAAAGTTGAATACCCCTTTGTTGCTACAACACTTACTCACATGTGAGACCTTGATATGTGTGTAGTATTTTGGTTGTGGCTGGTTAAATGGACAGGTGTCTCGGCATAGCAGCACCCCACAGAACCCTGCTATTAAGAGCAGTGCTGTAACTTCGTGCTTTTCAGTCTGACCTGTAACACATCCTACATCCCCCAAATCAATGCTCTGAGCTCCCTGGAGCCCGAGGACTGGCATGGAGTGTGATCTTGATGTCAGTATCAATAATCATAGCACATAAGCTCCCATCCAGGTGCACGTTTTCCTCCATTCTCCATATGAAATGGGGAGTTCAATACTCTTCTATTTCAAAGGGAATTGAAGTTCGTGGAACAAAAGGGCTATTAATGCTACACAAATCACACTGATGTTGCAGTGGATGGCTCCCACAACTCCAGCTGCAGCTCATAAAAATTCGGACGCCTTGTGCTCCCTAAGACCAAAAGGCGGGAAGATGCACGTTGACCTTTCAAAGTAAGGGAAAAAATGCTTCACAACAAGGATGTGAAACAGCTTCCGTACACCTACTCCCCATTGTTGAGTGAAAACGGGATCTGAGATGGACTCAAATAGCCTTTTGCAGAATTGCGTTTGATTAAAATTCCCAGCAAGGACAGACCTATGTGAGCTGACTTCTGAGGAGTGAAGCCACCTGCATTGGTTCACATTGTTGCAGGTGATTAGACTGATAGATGTCCTCAGACAGGTTGACCATAGCTTTCCTAACCCAGGTAAATTGGGCAAAGCCACAGAAATCCAGGTTAGTTTATCAAGATGAAGTATCCTACAAAAGGATTCAA
The DNA here is from genome assembly GCF_022355385.1 of Mustela nigripes. Classification (NCBI taxonomy): domain Eukaryota; kingdom Metazoa; phylum Chordata; class Mammalia; order Carnivora; family Mustelidae; genus Mustela; species Mustela nigripes. The sequence continues at coordinate 61,061,192 of NC_081564.1, forward strand.
GTAGATCAGTTTGACACAGTTAGAATAATTCTTGAAACACTCAGGTACTACTCACCCACCCTATTGGTTTTGTCAAAGAAAAATCAAGTCGTTTAGCATCGCATCCAAAGACCAGTTGTCATTTTAAGAATGTTGTTTATGGTGCCAAACAAATACCAAATCATGGGTACATCTGTGTATCAAAAGCAGTGATTAAATGTGAATTTGGGGGGTGTAGACTTCAAGTACAAAAAGATCCTCCAGGGAAATTGAGTCTATGCTACCAGATTTCATATCGTATTTTAACTTCAGGGGATCTTATGTACCTAGATCTCACAGATGCCACTGGAGGATTAAACAGGGAAGGCTCACTAGGTTGAGCTCAGGAAGGGGAGAAAGCAGTACGGAGACAAATGACCTGTGAGGTTTAGTGGTCAGATTTGGGGGCAATGGGGTGGTTATAGGAAGGGCAGGTCTGCATGAGCTAAACATTAAGCAGCCGGTAAGACACACAAGAGAGTGGCCATATGGATTGATCACATACTATGGAAAATATGCAAACGGAGTTGAACATTAACCTTGACAGATAGACATTTGTCACCAATAATTTATCAATATTTCAGTTCCTCTAATACTTTGAATAATTCATCCCTTCCTTAGATTTGTCTTTTAATACTTTTATATGAATAAAAATATTTCCAGGAGTGGTATAACCAGAGAACTCCGAGGGACTGAAGATATAACCTAGTCCAGTGTTCACTTTACAGAAGAGGAAACTGAAGCCCAGAGAGGTCCACTAGCTACTTGATAGAAAGTTTGGTGTGATTGTGGTATTAGAACTCACTTTTAGGCTCTTCAGCGATCTTAAATGCATATACCTTCAGGTAGCTAGATTTCAAAGGTCTTTCCTGTGTGGGTGGGCTCTGATTATAGGATCATCTCTTGAGACCCATACAGGTTTTTGAATCATGTTTTTAATTGTTGCTGAAAACAAGCAGTATAATTTGGGGGGAAAATGGAAATAAGAGTTTTGCAGAGGGTTCGCTATTGGGTTTGGTTGTAAAGCATACTTATTCTGAATGTTAGCTCCTTACTTTAGAACTTCCTTATAAAAGTTCTAAGGACTTAATGGTTGCTTTTTTCTTTTTAATTCATCATCCTTGGAAGGAAACAATATTGCTACAAAATGAGATTAAATGATGAACAGCTGATCACTCACTTAGTAATAACAATAAAACAAAGGCTAATATTGATTCCTTACCATGTGCCACACACTGTTCAAAATACCGTAGCTGAATTAATTTCTGCTATCCTTACTACAACACTACCAGAGGTTGAATAATTTTCTCAGATCTCAGGGGTCCCATCCAGAATACCATCTCCAGCATTTTGCTTTCAGAATCTGAGATAGTGCTCACTGAACAATACCAACTCTTTATAGAAGATGGTCTATTTCCCTGTACTTTCCTCTTGGGTGCTTATTATTAGAATTGCCACCTTCAATGCTGAAAAATACTTATGTGACCTGGATCTCTAAAGCTTTAGTATGAATTACTTTAATTGCTGTCCTCTGATGCAAGGAGACATTCAGGAAAAGGAGGTCCTGGGGTTGGAGGGTCGATTAAGGTAGGTGATTTAAAAAAAAAAAAAAAAGTCTAGGGCTTCTCAAGATGATCAGCATCAAAGTTTTCTTATGGCTGGTGGCATTGCCCCATTTTGTGACAAAGCAGCAGATTATAGGGGAAAATCTTGCTTGAGTGGCTGGAGACTCAGCCCTGCTGCTTATACACTGTGTTAACTTGGACAAATTACCTTCCTTCTGAGGACCTTGGGTTTATCTGTGTGATCATCTTTGTTTTCTTCTTGCTCAGTCTTGGAATTTTTTAATTTATTTTTTTAAAGATTTATTTATTCATTTTAGAGCGAGCTCCAGGGAGGGGCACAGGAAGAGGGAAGACCCGGAAGCAGACTCCATCCTGAGCAGGGGGCTCAATCCCAGGACCCTGAGATCATGACCTGAGCTGAAACCACGAGTTGGCCACTCAACCGACAGCGACATCCAGGCACCCCTGTTGTGGATTTCAAAGGTTGTTTCTCCCAACAGGACCAGTGTTCCAAGAAGGTAGAATAGTTAACCATCTGCACAGGACAATATGGGCAGGCTTGGACTCTCCCTCCCCTGCATGTTCCCAGTGAGCTCTCTTCCCGTTTTTTATGTTGAGTCATTTCTGAGTGACAAAGCAAGTGACTCTGCCCCTAAGGCAGCTCATCCAGGCAGGGAATCGTTAGAGAGCCTGGCATTAATTCTACATATTCCTGTTGGTTCCTTGCTTCAAGTCATGTGAGACTGGGTTCCTCGTTGGCCTGTTTGGGATAGAGAAGGTGTGGCAAGTGCAGAGAAGAGGCTGTAGAGAAGTAGGAAGAGCTGTTCCCAGGGCTCTGCACAGCCAGGATTGAGGACCTTGGATTCCCACTTGTGCACCTCTCCACCTCTCCTTTAAAAAAGAAAAGAAAAAAAAAAGAGGTGGGGTGGGGGGAAACTACCCCACAGTCAGTGAGGCTGTATGCAGAGTCCCTCCTGGGATAAAAGCATCCTCAGCTTACAAACCCTCACTCGCCCCCAGGCCTCATCACCGAAGATAAAAACAGTTCCCACTTCCCTACCTGGCATGCTGTGTAGGCACTCCCTCCCTTACTTCTCCCTATTAATCATCCTATGCATTTTTAAAAAGTTCCACTAGAATAAGCGTTAAAGCAAGAACAGCCACACTAGACAACTTGATTTGGGGCTGTCAGAGGTTGGGACTGACGAGTAGAAGGAGAATGGAGAGGTAGACTTGGTTGGGGAGTTACCTGAAGACTGGGAGAGGAGGGAAAGAAGTAGGAATCAGGAACAGAGATCATGGACCAAAACAGCCTTCCCCCTCCTTTTTTTTTTTCTTCTTCTTCAAAGATTTTATTTGTCAGAGAGTGAGCGTCGCGTACACACAAGCAGGGGGAGAAGCAGGCTTCCTGCTGACCTTGGGATCATGACCTGACCCCAACACAGATGCTTAACCAACTGAGCCATGCAGGGATCCCCAAAACACCCTTCTTTGAAGTGCCCCCTCTATTTTCTAAGAAGGATATAGTGCAGAAGAAGCCACAAGAGTGTATTATTTTCACTGTTAAGGAAAATCACCTGGTTGTGCTAAAGGCCCCCTTTCGATGTGTTGATCTATGTGTTTCACTGGAGAGCCGTGTGGAGATCAAAAGCACAGAACCTCAGTTTTCCAGTCAATAGACCCAGAAATTCCATTTTCCTCTCCTTGGTCTCTGTCATTTGATTCTTCTGGAGTGGATACTTAAGGCAGGAAGAAGCTCAGTTGATGTTGGTTAGATGGACCTGTGTAATTCCCATCATTGAGAATTTCAAGAAAAAGGGGAACAAAACAAAGCCAAATAGAGTAATGTGCAAAGAGCCTCCCCTCGCCCTCTCCTCTATACACATACATAACACACTGGAAAGTCCACCAAAATTTCATGTTCTAGTTCACAGTTTGGTGAAAAGAATAGAGTGATTGGCAGTTAATTTCAGCCTGTTCATAGAATTACCAGACCTGCCGGGCCTTCCACAGGCGCTGCTTTTGGAGGTGACGGAGGTGGAAATTTCCACGCATGTGGGTGTGCTGGCCAGCAGATGGCGATGTTTCTTAGTTTTATACCAAGGTGTCAGGCCGGAGGCCATTAGAGATGCAGGGCGTGTTTATCAGATGGCTGTTAAATCAGCTCAAAATCTGTAAAGGCACGGGTAGATCAGCTCTTATTTATTTATTTTTACTTAGAGTTGATGAATTCAGTAAAATTCCATAATGGGCAAATGAACACTGTTTGTGTGTGTGCTGGGAATGGGAGCAGAGGAAGACCTGAATCTGAGATGGTTGGGTAGGTTGCTTTTATCTTCTGCAGTTGCTTTTTTAAAATGAGATTCCTCTTGTGCTGCCTTCTGGATGTAGTCAGTGTGGGACCAAAGGGCACTCGGACAGCAGCTTTGTTCATTTTCTTTTACATTTCTTTAGAAGTGGGCTCCTCCTCCAGCGTCAGCCACTTTGGCTCCCAGCTCCTGGGGCAGAGGCAGCCTGTGTGGGGCTGGGTCAGGAACCAGAGCATGGTGGGCCAGGTTGATGGATGGGACAGAGCCGGAAGGAGGGCTCCCTGGTAGCCTCTCCTGGGCTTCATGCTCTGCTACACAGAACTGGAAACGGACCCGACCCACTGCTCCCAGATACAGACACAGCAGCTACTGCCTTGAGAGCCAGGCTCTGTCTGGAGAGTGGCAGATGCATTTTAAGCAGAGTGAGAGAAATGTGGGGAGTAAATTGATTTTAAAACAGTACTGCTTGTTTTGGGTGCTGTCCCATTAAGGGAAGTGGAGCCACCTAGGAGCCCGGCATTTTAGGCCTGAAGGTACCACTGTTCATGTGGTAATGAACTTGTTCATCTGTAGTATGAGCTCTTGGAAGAATTACCTGTCCCCCTTCCATACTTAAATTATGTTCCTGTGAACTAGAAATCCTGGCTGTACAGGGGCATTTTTAGATGGCAAGGCATCACTCTTGTCCAATTAAATCAGTGTCAAGGGGTAGGGTCTCAGCATGTATCTTTTTACTAGTTGCCCAGGTTATTCTTATGTGCATCCAGGATTGAGAACCATTGATTTAATAGGACTCCTCAAAGGGGGTTCCTAGGACCAGCAGCAGCAGCCTTTCTTGTGAACTTGCTAGAAATGCAAATTCAATCCTCTCCATCAGAGTCAAAGTTCCAGGGTGGGCCCAGAGATCTGAGTTTCACAAGCCGTCCCAGTGGTGATATACCCACTGTTGCATTTGGGAGAATGAGGCTTCCCCACAGTTTTTGCAGGTAGGCGGAGCCAGTGACTACTGGTAAGGAGCTGAGAACACAGGTGTTATATGCCATTTCCTGGCTTAAGGTTTCTTCTGCTTCACCCCCCACCCGCCCCCCACCCCCGCTTAAGCTTGTAATTAATTGCTGGCACAGGACCTTTCATTTTCTCAACCACACAGACCTGTATTCTGATATAGAAATGCAATACATTGGCCCCTCTAGCTAATATCCCTGAGTTTAGTACAAGGAGGACTTGTGAATGAGAAAAACAAATTTGATAGAAATAAATAACTGAAATTTGGTGGCCGTTTCTGCCTTGGTCTTATACTTTTCTGACACATGCATAACCATTAATGGTACAGTTCCAACTGTTTGGCTGGATTAGTATTGATAAAGAAGCTAAAGGGGAAAAAACAAAACAAAACAAAACAAAACAGCCTTATATTCTGAGGTTTCCGAACATCTGTATTTGGTGTTAGATTGTCCAAATATTGGAGGCCAGGTTTGTATCCTTTAAAATTCTTAGAAAAGGTCTGGATTGCCATGGTGATACTAGGAACTTAGTGTACTTTGTTCATTGTAAGAAACCAAGTCTGGGAGGGCTTTCTCCTTACCTGAGACTATTTCCAAGCAGATTACTTCTTCATGTCAAACTGCACAAACTTGTGTTTTCAGAGACAATTGGGATTGGTATCTGTATTAGTCTGCTTGGGCTGCCATAACAAAATACCAAAGACTGGGTAGCTTAAGCAACAGAATCTATTTACTTCTCATTCTGGAGGCTAGAAGTCTAAGGTAAAGGTGCTTGCATGGCTGGTTTCTCCTGGGGCCTTTCTCCTCGGCTCACAGATGGCCACCATCTCAGTGTGTGTTCAAACATCTTTTCCTCTGTGTGCGTGCTCCTGGTTTCTGTTCCTCTTCATAAATGAATGCCATTCCTGTGGGATTAGGGCCCCATGCTAGGACCTCATTTTAATCTTAATTATTTCCTTGAAGGCCCTATCTTCAAACTTAGTCACATCAGGGGTTAGGGCTTCAATACATGAATTTTGGTGATATACAGTTCTGTTGGTAACAAACTTCTCAATTGCTTATTCTTTTTGCTATATCATTACCTGCTTTATAGGTCTGGTTACCTCTGATACTAGTCTCATTTTTGCTAATAGAAATTTTCCCAGGCCTCTTTCATAATTTTTGCATTGGTCTTTGATTATTCTTGTTCCTTCTTGCCAATAGATGACATTATTACTATAATTAGAATCATCACACCATCTTTAATATTATTGTAACCAATGTTTATTGAAATATCTCTGTGTTTTTAGGTTCTGAGCTCAGTTGACTATACATTCAGGCATCATACATTTGACCTTCTTCTTCTCCAATCAGCTTGCTCATCTAATCTGCCTTCTTTTACCTTTTTATACTTTTGTGACGTGGACATACTATGCTGGTCAAAGAAATGTGCCTTCGATCCTCTGTATTTTGCTCATTCCTGTCTTTGTCCATTTACTGAAATTACAGTGTCCCCCTTTTGCTTAAGATACAGCCTTTAGTATCTTTGTTTATATGCAATAAATGGTCATCTTCCATTCCTCTAGGGATCTCCAGGACTAAGTCCATCATTAAACTGCGAGAGCACAACAAAAGCTGCTGTTATGTTTGTAGGATTTCTTCCCTCTAGGGTTGGTGTTGAAGATCTCCCAAGAGTTGATGTGATTGGGTCATTAAGATGAATGAAATAACCATATTGACTGTTTAGTGGCCTGGTTATTTCAGTCATCTTAATGAGAGAATTAGATAGACCCTAAGGCACTCTGAATCCTCATTTGATGATTGACCTGGAAGCAATCAATCTGACCATGTTGCTCTCTCTGAATCCTCTGCTCCGTTCAATCAGTCTCAGTCCCTACAACCCTTCTAGATGCGAGTTCTCCATCCCTCTGTCTCCTGGTCAGTAGTGGAGCAGTTGGGGGAGTGAATTCTGACCCTGCACTTCTCTAGCTACAGGATCCTTCCACTTTGCTGAGCATGAATTTCCCAATAATTATCTGTTTAAAAAAACAGACCACTTGTGATACTTGTAAGCCAGAGGACTCCTACAACTCTGAGGTTGTTTCATTCCCGCTTTGTTCAGGCTGCATCACCCATTTAAAATACCCTCCCCGACTTTCTGTGTGTCTGTATTTTCCCCTTCAACCGTGCCAGCTTCAGGTCTGGCTCCTCCGTGACCACTGTGCATTGTCTTTTCTGACTCCGTCTTCCCCTTATTGTCTCTCTGGTATGTGGATTTGGAGAATGTTAGATCTGGGAGGGACTTTGCATCAGCTTCATGTCTGTCCTTACTTCCATTTTTCAGAAGAAAACCAGTGACTTGCATGGGGACACAGCTCTGACAGCCTCAAACAGCGAGACGTTCTTTGGACCCCGGCATTAGGTACTGGCTGCCGTGTTTTCCTACATCTCACTGGGCGTGTGCAGGGAATGAGGCGACAGGACAGGTCTCCCTAAAGCAGTGAGCTCTTTAGCTCTGCTGAAGATTGTTGGCTAGTGTTTGTTTTCTGGAGGCGAGGGAGTAAATAAGAACCTTCTCTTTACTTCCACAGTTCAAGAGCTGAGTGAGAATGAGACGTGGGTGTCAGAGATGAATATTATTGGGAAAGCTCGTTTGAAGAATGCAGTACAGACTTAATGGTCAGAGCTGCCTATCTTTAACAGTGTCCCTCACGTTAAAGTCCTGGTATGACTCCTCCGCCCCCGACACCCACAGTTAGTCTCTGTAAAGGGAGAGGATGGGCGTGCAAAGCAAAAACCCTTCTACAGCATCCCCGCCTTCTCCCTGTGAGTCCTGCCGGTGGGAACAGTGAGAGAAGGACCGCCCAGCCTCCTGGTAGCAGGGAGACCTGCACAATTGCCCTGTTGAGCTCACCCAGCAGAGGGCAGGAGTAAAACAGATACCAGTCCAGCATATGCGCTGGCTTGTGAGCGAGCCCAGGAGATTACGGGGCCAGCTCTGCTCCGTTCCTCCTCCTTAACCTCACTGGCCACACAAGTCACGCTTCCACCCCTTAGCAAAGGGTCACTGAGATGGGATTCTTTTTCTGGTATTTTTGGAGGTGTGGGCAGTGCTTCTTGAGAGGCCAAGAGATCTACTGTGGGGAGAGGCAATGGAGAGAGTTCTCTCTACTACACTGTGAGGAGGTTGGCCTGCTGGGCCTATTTGCTTCTCGATCTGCTTATGATTTTGCAGCCTCTCAGCCCCAGGCATCCATGCAGGCCGAAAAAAATGGTAAATCTTCTACAGATATCTGACAATACTTGGGCTGGACCCAGAATTGAAGCTTAGATGTTAGTCTGTCTCTCCATTTGATGCTGAGTACTTAACAAAAGGTTTTAGTTATTTTTCTTTTCCAGGATATTAGAAGGAAAACACTATTTTCTGGAGGACATAGTCTGATCAGTTGCCTGCTTACAACCTAATTAACTTCTGTGGAAGGACCAAGTAGAAAGGTCAGCATGGATTCTGGGCCCTAGGAACCCCGTTCTTTATCTAATCAGGTCCTAGCTCTTGGCTACCAGAGTCCTTGTTGTGTAAAATCATAGCTAATATTGCAAAACTAACATTTCCATCTGACGTTATCCTCTCTGGGGTATTTGCAGTTTGATGTGTAAATGTCACAGAATGAGAGCCACAGGAAACCCAGCTCATCTCAGCAGTTCTGTATTGGTCTAGTCACTGACAGAGGATTTGGGGTCTTTGTTACTAGAGGCTGTGAAGATATCTATGAACTCATAGCTACACTTCTTGTCCGTGTATGTTCTTTGGATACCAGGACCAACACTTTGGGGTAGCATTAGCTAGTCAGGTTAAGCCTAAGGAGACCAGGGTTTGGGCGATGTCTTGGATTAGTCTGGGCTTCTACAGTAAGAATTTCTGTCCACCCCACCCTGCCTTCTAGATGCCAATTAATTCACCTTCCCTGCATTCTCTAGGCTCATTGCAATATAAGCTAGCATGCATGGTCAGCTGGCCTAGTGATTCACAGGAGAGGAACATCTCCTACTAAAATGTGTAAACTACAGTTAGGAGACCCAAGTCCTACAGCTAACTGTGTGCTTTTATTGCTTAGGAAAGACATAAATAGCAGCAACTTTTCTATGCTCTGGTGATCTATATCTGCCTTATGCTAAATATTTCATGTCCAAAGACTGAACTGCTGAACTAGTCATGGCATTTAAATAAATCCTGTTATTGTGTTTTTAACTTTGTCAGGCACAGTGAGGTTAAGTGCTTTGTCCAATGTCAAGTTTGTAATTCATGGCAGAGTCAAGTTCTAAATCCAGTTCCTTGCCCGGCACACAAGTTCAGTCTTCCAGTGCTTCCCTTTGTGGCATCATCTACATCATCCACCCACTCATCTGTCTGTCTACAGGGGAATCATATATGTCACGTTTCCTTGGACGTTTTCTGAAACATCAGTATCTGTATCATTGCCTCTCTGCCGGATGGCACTGGCTAGCATCCTGCATGTGTGCCCTCACGTACTAGTGTTCCCTAGTCCCCCTACGAGGCTACATTTTATGATTCCCCAGCAGAGCAGCTCGGATTCAAACTTCAATCTCCAAAATACAAAACCGACGCTCTGAATCTCTGTTCCACACCAACTGTCCCTTATCCTTTCTTCAGATGCTCATGAAGCACTTACGAGTATGGCCTTGTGTATCAGCTATTAAAAAAATAAATAAAAAATTCAGACCCCCTTTACAACATGACCAAGGCCTCCTTGTACAAAATCCTTTTATGGGGAATTCTGAACGAAGTTCGTTTTTGGCTGCCAGGGACCCCTCTGTGGAAGCTGCTCAAATGAGGGTGTTTTAATTACCAGGCTTAGGGAATTACATGGATATATGGAGATTTATTTGTACTAATTTTCATGGAAAGCTCTGTAATGTATATATAAAAATATGTGAGATTCAGATATTTGTCTAACAAAAATTGTTTATAAAGAGCTTAGGATTGTGTTCACATAACTACAAATCATTGGTTAACCAGAGAAATGGGAAAAGTTAAATAGGGGACATTTTGATAACCATAAAAATAGACTCATTCTACTATCTCCTAGCCCATATTTTGAAAAGCATTTTATTATTTAAAACATACACCAAAATGGAATACTACAATGAAACTTCTTGCGTGTATCCTTGTGTTCAAAGTCTATCAACTCATGGACAGTATTGTGTCCAGACCTGCTTCTTCCAGAAACCCCATCCCTTCTGTAATACTTGATTATGCATGTTTAAAAGCCAACTTTTAAAAACCATAACCACACTGTTACCACAAGTAGAATCAGTTGAAATAGTTTCTTAAAGGCCTTCAATAGCCAGTCAGTATTGAAATTTATAATGGTTTCATAATTACGGCTCCCCTCCCATTCATTTGAATTAGGATCCAAATAAGGTTGTCATGCATTGTTTCTGATAACTGTATTTACTTATTAAATATTTATTTGAGAGAGAGAGAGAGAGAAAGGAGAAGGATGGCCGGTGGCAGAGGCAAAAGGGGGGAGAAAGGGAGAGAAGCAGACTCCCTGCTGAGCTTGGGTCATGACCTGAGTCGAAATCAAGAATCTAACATAAATCTGTCTAAGCCATTCAGGTGCCTCTACTGATAACTAGATTTAATAAGCACCTTTTTAATTGACAATTTCTCCTTCCATCCCTTTATTTCCTTTGAATATTATTTGCAAGAGAGATTGGGTCATTTGTCCTGTAGAATTTTTCACAGTCAATATTTTTCTGATTGCAACACTGTTATGTCACTGAACACTTCATCCTCTGTTCTTTCATTTTTGGTCCATTATCTCCACCACCCCCCCCCCCCCCCCCCCCTAAACTCAAGATAGTGGTGTTTTCTTCCACCAGGAGAAATTTGCTATCTGGCTCTCTCTTTTTATGAGGTCTGCAGCCATTGATTCTTATTGACTTGATTCATTAATTCATGTGGAGTTTCACAATAGTATATCAGCTAGGGAACTTCTACAAGGAAACACTATTTGGTAACCCGGTGGTTCAGTCTGTATAGGAAAGTCAGATTCATTGACCCGTTTTCAAAAGAATGATTCAAACTGCTATCATCTTCTAATGAATTCCAATGAACTAATTTTAAAAATATTAGGAGCTCATTGACTGAAACACATGTTTTGATCCATCCCAGTACTTTCCATTACCAGTGATCAGAATGTCTTCCTGTTGACCACTCCTCAGTCATATTTTGCTCCTTATGACAAGACCCTCTTTGTCTATAGTACCAGTGCAGCAAACCAATGCATTTTTGAGTCCATCTCGCTCCAGACCTAAATTTAACATCTTCCTTAGGATATTTTGTCCCTTTAATGAAGAACAGTATTTAGAAACTATAGTTTCGGTGCTAGAGGTACTCATGGCTAGAAGGTTGGTTTTTATTTCTAGGTCTTTTCTGAGGACAGAACTGGGACTGCCTTTAAAATCTAAAATGCGGCAAATGAAATTCAGAACTATTGGGATTTTACAGCATTTCATCCGTTTTGTATCTGCAGCCTCTTCGATTCTAAGACTCCTTAGCTTAATCCCACACTAGACCAATAATAGGAGCAGCAAAACAATGTAATACCTGGAAACTGTTTAAGAGGTTTTATTTTGTATTTTGTATTGGTTTTTGTTTTCAGAATCTGAGTAGAGCCATATGGTAAAAATACTGTGTTTTAAAATCTCTTGGAATATTTTCCTATTATGATACCAACTGGATATACATTCTGGCACATTTGTTTAATTTTATTTTCAATTTTAGGGATTGCTTTTTCAAAATTTAAGTCTGTTGTATTAATATATGGAATATTTACATGGCTGCAAAGTCAAATCAACCAAACAAAGTATATTGAAAGAAGACTGACACTTCCTTTGTCCCTTCCTCCTGATTCCCCACCCTCCCTTTTTTATTTTAAATAACCATTTCTTCGTACTGGGATTTTAAAATTGCAAACAGATAATATATAAACATGCATTGCATATTTATTATATATACTTATATATTTGTATTCCACTCTCTCTTAATAAATTGGAGTGTACTTTCTCTCCTATTGTTTGCTTACAGTATTACTTGGCTATTGCTGCTCGGTGGCACAGAGAGAGAGTTCTCATGTTTTGTTTTCATAGCTGTGCCGTCCTCTGTCATGTGGCCGATGTTCTGTGGTCTTTCCAACCCGTCTTCTAGGGGTAGACATTTGCATAGTATCTAGCATCCTGTCTCTTGCTATTACAAATAGACTAGAGGTGAATACCTTACGTATGTCTTTTTGCATTTTTATTAGTGAATGTTGGGTCAGATTCCTGGCATTGAAATTGCTAGGTCTTAAAGCAAAAGCACCTTTTCCCAAATTCCATCGTGGTTGTGCCTTCCTTCCCACCAGGAATAGATGAGAGCATATGTTTCCCCGCAGCCTCACTCACAGAGTGTGCAGTCAACATCAGATTTTTGGCAACCTAATATATCAGAAGTGATACCTGATTGTGGTTTCAAGTTGCATTTCTCTTTAAGGGAACGAGGTCGAGCATCTTTTTATATGCCTAAAAGCCATTTGAATTTCTGTTTCTGTGGCTGGCTATTCATTTCTCCAGCCCATTTTTCTATAGGGTTTTTGGGTTTTAGAAGCTATTAATATTTCAGGGACATTAATCATTTCTCTGATATGTAAGTTGCAACTATATTTTCTGAATTTGTCATTTATCTTTTTGCCTTTTCACTGCCCTCATTTTATCCCATGATTTTCAGAAACCATCCCCCCTACCGTGCATGACCACAACTACCTTCTTTAATTATCAGGACTAAAACCACAAAAATCGCAACAATAAGTACAACAATAAATAATGAAAACAACAATAAATACAAATGGAACCCCTGGGTTCCAAACACTTCCAAATAGAAGTGTTTCTTTGTAGAAGTTCTCTAGCTGATATATTATTGTGAAACTCCACACGAATTAATGGATCAAGTCAATAAGAATCAATGGCTGCAGTGGATTATTACAAAAACAGACTCTCAGTTCCCCTTGGGTTCAGATTTGACAATATTACAGTCATTTTATTTTTTTCTAACTCAACAGTTTAAAATAATCATAGCTTTGGTTAGGCTTAGTCAGAGTCGCCTCACTGGAAACTTTTTTTTCTTTTTAGTTCAACTAAAGGTACAATTTAAAGTATATTTTTATATTAGAAGTTCAGTAAGTAGATTTTTCAGTTGGGTTCCATACATTTCAAGGATGAGATGAACACATTTGTGTGGTTCTCATTGGGAAGAGCATCCAACTCTACTTTGAGATGTGTATAAACTGGGAATCCTGATGCTAAATTTACCAGCCTCAGAGGGCTTTGTGCTTACTCAGTGACACATCACTGAAAAAAAGCTTTGAAAAGCATAAAGCAGTTTAGGAATCAGACAAGTTTAGGAAAGAATGTCAATATTGACCAAATAACTTAGATGATTGGGTTTCTTTGGTTTGTCAGTAACTTTCTCAACCTGTTTTATCCATGTGATGCTCTCCTATCTCAAACTTTGATTCTGCCATGTACTTACATCATTATTTTTTCTGGGCGGGGGGGAGAAACATGCATCTTCATGCATGCATGTGTCTCTGGGCAGAATTAGGGAGTTTGTGAACTATTGGAAATGCTTGGAGTTTTCATTGGAATGATCCGATTTGGCTCTGAAGCTAGCCGACCGAGCTAGCTGACCAGCTGAGAATGTAACACAAGGAAGGAATAGGGAGAGTTGTCCAAAAAGATTTTCACTCACACTGTGATGAGGACAGAAATGCCATCGGCTATGAGACAAGCCTGTTGATGTCTCCATTTCAGAAGCCATACAGAATTGAAACTACTAAAATAGAGTTGTGATATTTCCTCATCATGTAGTTGTCTTGCTTATATGTGGATTTGTCCTGTTTCCTTTGCCACGTTTGAACATCCCCTACACCGAAAATGCTTTCCTTTATTCCCCACAACCTGTCATTTAGGGCTTGGGCCATGTCTTTTCTTCTTTATAAATGTGTCCTCAATTAATTCAGTTCACCTTAATGCATTTCCTTTACACAACTGAGTTCTATCACGGTTTTAATTAAACTGCCTTATGGTGTAATACCAGACAGACCTGTAAATTACGGAGGCGGCAGTGGGGGAAACCTTGGGAGGTTATCAAGTTTAAAACCTCGTTTCACTTGTGAGGAAGCTGCAGTCTAAAAGCTGGAGCCCTCAAAGTTTACACATATTTCTGGCTTGACAGAGCTAGGGAAAGAATCAGGTCCCTTGATCCCAGCCCCGGGCTCCTTCCACTTTACCACTTACTCTTAACTCTTGCTCTGACAGAAACCTGCTGTGTGGCCTCGGGCAGTTCATGTGACCTCTCTTTGCCTTGGCTTTCTGTTTAAAAAAAAAATGGGGCTAATATAAATCTGATGCTTTCCATCTCAGATATGCTTTGTGGATCAGAGGAGACATATGAATCCACATTTATGTGACTGGACCTAAAATCATTTTGATAAAAGAAAATTCTATCCGAAGGTAATATATTGCTCTGTTGAGAGAGCCATGGACCAAGCTTATGTGAAGTCGATATTGGTTGACAATAATGACATTGATAATGTGGCAGAGGTGTCTGTGTGTATGTCATCCTGAGGCTAGTGAAGCTTGAGGAAGGAATAAAACTTTAAAATTGGAACATGAGGGCAAAGTAAAGAACAAAAGAAAACAAACAAACAAAAACTCAAAGCAAACAAACAAACAAAAAAACACCCCAATATGAACCTGAACACCCCAGAATGACTCCCTGAAGACCTGAGGAATATGTGAGTTAAGGAGATTGCATTAAGGGGAAATGCGGGGACTTGTAAAACAATAGCCAGTATGTGGCAGAATAAACATCTGCTGCAGCCATAAATTGAGTCCCACTTGGAAGCAGCCCTATCCCCTCTAGAAATAACATTGTTCATAGGAACATAATATACAGTACAACCACGGTAAAGAGAATTCACATTAACCCATTGGTTTAAAGAGGTTCAATCTCATTTTTATTTATATTTAAGCTTTTAATCCTGGAATAATTAGTCATTACTAGTATTTAATGAGTGGCTTGCTAATTGTGTATCCCAGGATGGAGCAGAGAGCAGTTAACACCCTCACAAAATGATCATTAACTATGTTAATGATCAAAGTCTCTGGGATTATGACTATTACAAGATATAATTAACAGTTGATAACCATTATTATTATTTTTTTGTTTTTGTTTTTGTTTGTTTGTTTTTGTTTTTCTTTTAGCAGAAAGAAAAAAGGAACCATTGCTTGAGCTTCAGACAGAAACAATGAATGCTGGCCTGTGCCGTGTTTCTTCTATCAGGAAGAACAGCTTCTGAGGCAAGTTTTGCTTTCTTAATCATTATTAGGGCTGAGCAGAGTAAATGCTGGTTCTGGCTGGCTGAACAGATAGGCTCTGTTTTTTCATTAGAGTGTCATGGGGGGGGGGCTTATTTCATGGACAGTACAACCTCCCAGCTGCTGGAAAGCTTTCTGTCAGTTCTTATTTGGTAAAAATAAAATAATTAAGGATGGTGCTGCTCAAGCTTGGGCAATATTTGCTCTTGGAAAAACTCCTGGGCTTCATGAAAGTTTGTAAAACTTGTCGGTGACATTTGTCCTCTTCCATGGAAACGCTTCTTCACCATGTGAAGTGCGATATGCCTCCTCATTCTCTCTCCCTTCTCTTAGAAACTGCCTTTCTAGGTTGAAGCTGTTGACCATCAGGTGTGAATGACACATCACTAAAGCTTAGTGGAGGCGTAAAGTCTTAGTGGAGGGATTGGCTCCTCACCTTTGGCCTTGGAGATGAGCACTCACCCTGCTGGGGATGTGGGCAGTGAGGGTGGGAAGGTGAGGCTTCCTTCTGGAGAATCGTCCTCAGGTTAGGACCCCACTGCTCACAGGAACCTTTCTATTAGCCCACTGGGGTTCTACCACTAGGGTTGCTTTGGGCTCTTCTTAAAACAGTTCTTGCTGGGCATCCAGTAAAAGGAGAGGAAATAAGATAGTGTTTTAAAAAGCCATGAAGTTAGCTTTAAACAGATCTTTATTTAAGCAAAGGTATTAATTCTGTGGTTTTAAATTTCCTAAAGAAATATCTTCCATGTAGAAAAACATGTGGAAATCTGATTAGAAATTCCCTAAGAGCTGAAATTAAGATAGAAAATACACGTAGAAAATTAGTGCATAACTTTATATTTATGAAATATATAAAATACACAATGTAGAACGACATATGTAACACAGAAAAATGTATAATGAAGGAGACCCTTTGTTTGACATTGAGCACACACACGTGGATTGCCGACTATGGCCCAGGCACTGCTCTGGGACTGTGGTTACAGTATGGACACAGCATGGGCACCTCTCTCGTGGTGCAGTGCAGGGCATCAATACCAAGCCATGATGGACAAGCAGCCCTGCGCTTTACAGAGTGCCTGTGGATGTAGGAGGGAGGGATAAACTCGTATGGGGTACAAAGAAAGACTTCTGGGGGAAATGAGGCCCCAGCCACAAGGTGAGGCCATTTTCTCTTGTAGTAAAGACTCTTGAACCCTGAATGAAGGCAGGGTGTCTACCAAGCAGCCATTCAGTGCCACTTTTCCAAGAAACAGAGGGTCGCAGTATAGCCAGAAGCTAGAAACAAGCTTAAAAATGACTGCAGACATTGAAGGGATGATGGGAGGGAAAAGGTAAAAGAAGATGTATTTGAGTCACAAAACTACTGTACTCATGTGACATGAAAATTTGGGCGCCATTCTGAAATATTAGACACTCAATAGGAAAAGTTTTCATGCAATGTACTTACTTACTACTGGAAAAGGGAGGTTCTTGTTTTTGGCTTCTCCTTGAAACCATCAGAGAAGGAATGACTGGTGAACGTTGCATTGCATTGTCCATGGCTGTGAGCTTAAGGTAGGGTAATGGGGGCCTGCTGAATTTCATACACTGTAAGGAACATAATGGTTGATGGAAAATGGCCATGTTCATTCTTGTGAGAATGTTACCAGAAGCCTCTCCTTTTCTGGAATTTATTTTTTTAATGGTAACTTTTGCACAAGTTTTCACCAATAGCTATGCTTTTGTTCCCAGGGCATGCTTTATACAGCTTTCTACAGGACATTTTCTTTTAAGAAAAATATGTGTGTGTGTGTGTGTGTGTGTGTGTGTGTGTGTGTGTGTGTATTTTGGTGAGGGGGATGGTGGGTTGCTGTTTTGGTGTTTTTCCCTCATGTGTTTGGATATCACATGCCCTGACACCTAATTATCTGACTTTTGAAAATAGCTTTTATTTACTGGGCAATGAAATACTGAAAGGCTCAGCTATGGGAGCCAATTAAGCAAATCTTTTGCTTTGGTCAGATGAAGGGAATGGAAAATTTATTTTTCTTCTATTAGAACTTCTTTTCATCAGTTTGTTGACAAGTGGTATAAGTAATCTGATGATATATATCATACATTTCTGTAGTTCCATTCCTATATATTCTGTATTCCATGGCTTCGCTTTTTACTGCCTTTGTTGTGAGTTAATTCCATACTAAGCTGACTATATAATATGCAAGATGCTGGCATAATGTAAGCAGCTCTTAACAATTGATAACAATTCATTTTAAATTAGTGAATTCATTTAAATGAATTAATTGGGCCATTATTTATATGTAGTTGATTTCAAATTTTATTGGGAATAAAGTAATGAAAGAGTTGGCCCTGATAATTTTGGCATCTCCATAACTTAGAACACCATTTCTCTCTCCTCCTATTGTAGCCTCCTAATTTCTCTAATTACCTCTGTAGAAAAATAGATGTGGTGTTGAGTTGTTGACAAATAAATGAGGGGGCTGAATTATAGCATTGCATAGTCCAGAGAAACTGCATTTTATCATATGACAAGGGGATTTTGATTGTTGGAGTTCAGGATAATGTAAAAATACATGCCCAGTGCAGGAGAGAAGCCCACAGTTATTTAAGAAGATCTGTGCTTGACCTGACCTCGAACAGCCTCTGATCACTCGAACTTTATCCCCTTGGCTCTGTATTCATAAGGCATTTACCACGTTTTTCTTTATTTAGCTTATATGAATTGCTATCTATTTATCCCCCTGCACAAACCCTTTAAGAATAAATATTTAAAAATATTTTCTTCTCTCTCTTACAGTCAGGCTCAGCTAAAGGTAGGCAAAGTCCTGGCCAAATAATTGAATAATCAGCCTCTTGTGGCAGTTGGAACCAGCTCTGGAGGCTCCCAGCTGTGTCAGGTATTGACCCTTTAGTTGCTAGGTTGTGGCCATGTCCAGGAAGTACTTGAGTTAGGGCTGCAATAACCAAGGACAATTGCGGTTTTCCAGTCATTTTTGAAGATATTTCAGTATCTTATGTAGACTTTTGAGCCAAGAAAAGAGAAAACATTATTATTGCTAGGAGTCAGGTGTCTTAGACTAGCCTGTGACTAAAATCATATCTCCTTTTGATATCCACATCTTTATGACAGAGTCTTCCATGCCTCAAGCTTAAAGACTCAGACCTTGATCAGGTTCTTCTTTCTACATGTCTTTGAACATGTCCTGGATGGTTGATGGGTTTGGTTCCATAGATACCTCCAGGTCTTGGTTGCCTCCCATAAGCAGCCATTGGCTTCGGACTTCTGTACTATTCTTTTGTCATCATTTCTGCTGCTGGGAAACCACCTTCCCTTAGATGGCTGCTACTCCTTCACCTCTTAAGGTGTAGGCCAGGACCTGCTTATAATTCCACACAGTAATGATTGAGGACAGCTTCCAGTGCTTATGAAACTATAAAAACTTAAAGGAAAAGTGGAGAAACTAAAATTTGGCAAATAAAATTCTTGCCAAAGTCCACTGGCTACAGAACTTCTCAGTGGCATCCCTGGTGAATCCCTTATCTCTGGCTTGTAGGGAACTACCACATCCAGTAGGTAACTTTTGAACAAGATTCTTCTCAAAACCTAGAACTCATTTGTCTAAAGCCCATGGGGAGGAAAACACTTTCTTCTTCTCCTCCAGGGCTAGCCTGTCTTCTTCTATTGACCTTTTCCCATGAACTCTAAGACCTTTTCCAGCTTCCTTAAATTCCGAAGTCAGGACCTCTTCCTTGTGGATTACACTACAAGCAGGTTGTGAGAAGGCCACTCCGCATTACCCTGAAAAAATGCTGTCAGCCCATTTTAAGTCTTTCCTCCAGCCTGGAAAGAAGAGAGGATCAAGACTGAATGTACCTCCTGCCTTATAATGGTCTCTCCTGGTTTCTTATTAGCAAATATTGAACAAGAGCACGTGTGTGCATGTCTTGAGAGAGAATATTAACTTTTGTTATAGATGAGTCTAAATCCTGATCTGGGTGGAAAATCTAAGCAAATAATACCACTTGCACAATTCTACAAAATTCTGCCCATTTTATGACACTCTAATAACTGGAACATGGTATGGATCTGAAGTGCCTGTAGTCACATCCCTTTATGGCCTTTAGTTATTCTCTAAAATAAGAGAAAGACTCTAATCTTAGATGGGAATAACTGAAACCACCCATCAGATTGATCCCAACTAGAAAAAATGAACTGTTAATATTCATTAAGATGGGTATCTTTCCCAGCTTCTAAACCACCCCTCTAACAAACACTAAGGGGTCACTCTTTACCAGGTATTTTGTGACATCAATGAATTTTATTTGTAATTAAAGCTAGAACTGCTAAGTAAATTATTACTTGAACTGTCTCCTTGAGTACACAGAACCTGAAGCTACGGTGTTTATTAGATAGAGATGACCCCCCGAGGGTGAACATGTCAAAGAGCCATGAGGGCCATATAGACCCCTCACCAGAGAAGATAGATCAATTGAAAATATGCATTTAGGAAGATGCTCCTTATCATAGGTTATTAGAGAAATGCAAATTAGAATGAGATACTATTCCACACATATCAGAATGACTAAGACAACTGACAGCATCAAACGCTAGTGAAGATGTGGATCAATGGGAAGAACTGCCATTCACTGCTGGTGGGAAGGCAAAATGGTACCATCACATTAGAAGACAGTTTGGCTGTTTGTTACCACATTGACCCTCCTGTTACTTATTATTCAGTAATTGCTTTCCTTGTTGTTAACCCAGAGTAATTAAAAATAGTATGTCCATACAGAAATAGGTACATAGAAGTTTATAGTGGTTTTATTCCCTGAATGCCAAAACTTGGAAACAACCAAGATGTCCTTCAGAAGATGTATGGATAGCCCAGACAATGGAGGATTATTTGGCACTAAAAAAGGAATGAGCTATCCATTCATGAAAAGACAAGGAGGAACCATAAATTCATATTACTAAGGGAAGGAAGCCAATCTGAAAAGACTACATACTTAATGATTCCAACTCTATGACATTATGGAAAAGGGAAAATGGAGACAGCCAAAAGAAGTTGAGGAGAAGAAGAGAGGAATAGGCAGAACACAAAGTTTTAGGGCAGGGAAAACACTCTATATGATACTAATGGAAGATGCATGTCATAAGTTGGTCAAAATCTGTAGAATGTACAACACCAAGAGCGAACCCTAATACTTCCTAGGGACTTGGGATGCTAACAAGGTGTCAGCGTAGGTTCATCAGTAGTCACAAATGTCCTACTCTGGTGGTGGTGAGGGGTGTCATTAATGGGGGAAGCTGTGCATGTGTCGGAAGAGAGAGCATATGGGGGATCTGTGTTTTCTGTCCAGTGTTGCTATAATACTAAAACTTCTCTGAAAAGCAAAATTTATTTTATTTATTTTTTTAAAGATTTTCGTTGTTTATTTGACAGAGATCACAAGTAGGCAGAGAGGCAGGCAGAGAGAGAGAGAGGGAAGCAGGCTCCCTGCTGAGCAGAGAGCCTGATGTGGGGCTCCATACCAGGACCCTGGGATCTTGACCTGAGGGGAAGACAGAAGCTTTAACCCACTTAGCCACCTGGGCGCCCTGCAAAATTTATTAAAAAACCAAAACAAAACACTTTTAAATGATCCTCCATAGAAAACAAAATGGGCATATCCTCACTGATTGCTTGATCCCCCTCACACTTACCATTCATGTAACTCACAGTGCTTCCTATGTGCATTCTGTGTCTGACTTAACCTGCTAGCTGACAAAACCACAATCTGTGAGACTCCTTCTGCAGAGAAATTTCTGGCTGGAACCACATTCAGTCAGCTTCTTTTTCTTTTCTTCAGTCAAGAAGAAAACAACCTGACAAGAGGGGGAGAAAAAAAAGCACAAAGTCAAAATGACAGGCAAGGAATGAAAGAATCAGGCCAGTAGTGATGTATGAAATGTCCTACTTTTGATTTTCCATGTAGGAAACACTTAAAATTGATTTTCAATATTTTCATCAATATTCTTCGCCACTGCTGTCTATTTCCTATGACAGGATGGATGTCCCATCTCATTCTCGTCTCCCTCCTCTTTTTTTCCTCCCTCCTCTCCTGAATAGTTAACACTGGCCGTCCTTTAAGTATATTTAAATTTCCGTTTAAATGCAGTCTAAAAAGTAGTCTGTTTGCCTGATTAATCCAGCAGCTACAGAAGATATGAAAATGCCCAAGGATGTCTGAGTTTAGCACTACGTGTAACATGGGCCTTTGAATTTTGGATGTTGGTAAAATGTGAAATGACATTTCACAGAAGGAGAAAGTTATTTTTACCTTAGTGTTTTAAAGATGGCCCTTTGGAAGAATTGTTACTGTGTCCCAGGGCTTCCCAGCTGTGTCCTAGAATCCTGTAAGATTAGAGAACCACCCACTGGAAACCTTTCAGGAAGTCAGCCAGCCACTCCCTGGGGCCTTCCTAATTGCCCCCCTCCCCATCTGGGCTGGTAACTCAGTTGGATGCATTGTGTAGGCAAATTCAGTGGCGCTGATTAGACCAATGTCATGGATTTGATTTTCTTGTTGTCTCAAAGAAAAGCAATTTGCAACTTCTTATCTACTAACTTAAAAATATATGTTAGTACACAATGGGGTTAAAGCTGTACAAACTACTAGTTGCCCCCTCTTCTCAGTAGTATATGGTGGGGTCAGGGTTGTGTTTTCCCTCTTTAAACATTAGCTTCAATTTAATAGAATGGGAGATTGAAAAGGAATTTGCAACAAGATTTGGCTCACTTCATCTATGCCATGTATCAATGGCTATGTCACCGAGCCGTCCACCATTTTATGGTCCTGATCACTAAATACAGTTGATATAGGTCAGTCAGATTTCTCATTAGACAATGTTAGCCAAAGCATGTTCTCCTTTGGGCAGCACTGATTGGGTCATCTCTTTCATCAGGATTGCAGACTATAGTGTGTGCCTTCTTTTATTTCATTAGCAGGAGGTTGTTTCCCATCAAGCAGGCTTTTCTAACTTCCAGAGCATGACCTTTGACTCTATACCAACTTTTAATCAATCCTTTAGAGATGCTCCCTTGGAAACGCTTAGGCCTTGAGAAGGCCTATAAATCTGTAAATCAGTGCTTTTTCTTTTATGAATGCAATATGGTATTTCTCCATGTTTGGACATTTTTATCTGGACCATGAGTGTATCACCAATCTGTTGGCTTTATATACTAGGAAGAAAACTGTTCTGTGGTTGTAAAGCTCCTGGACATAACTGGGTTATTTAGTGATATTTATAGTTGGCCTTATGAAAATGAGTCAAGGGAGTATTACTGCCTTGTCCTGTATAAGGGTGCATTAGGTTAATGAGTCAAGGATAGAATATAGTAGTTTAGGAATGAGAGTTGAGGATTTGCTGAATCTGTCATAAATTTCTTTGTGCCTTACTTGTGTAACCTGACTGATGTCTGACTTTTTAATTATTCTATGCAAGATATTGAACTTCTCCGGTATCTCTCTCTCTCTCTCCTTTTAGGTATCTTTTTTAAAAAGATTCAAAGCACTCTGTAAATGTGAGGTATGATTATGTTTGCATCTTGCCTTGATAGTAGATCTACCATCAAACTGATCTTACTGGCACTTTGCTTTCAGCAAGTGTTCTTTTCTAAGGGAACTACAAATGCTCCATTGCCCTGTGGGCCTTGCGAAGAGAGAGAAAACAACTGTAGGTGCTAGAAACACCAGTCCACATTTCTTCTTCTCATATTTTCATTAAAGGGGGAGTAAGAGTTTCAAAAGAAAGATTTTATAAAGCTCTTGGGCTATTTGACTAATTTAATAATTGGTTTATAGTTTAACCTAATTTCATCTGCTTAAATAATGTTGTGGGGGTAGCAGTAAGGGATGAAGAAGTGTGAAGTTGAAGGGTGAAGGTAAAAAGAGAAAACAGGAGGTCCTAGCTTGTAGCATCATCTACAAAGCTTCTAAAATTTCTGGAAGACCTTTCACATCTCCAGAGAATCCTGAATTTAATGCTTTGATGGGCTTTTAAAAAAGTCAATAACTCTTCAGTGGGACTAGTCTCTATAGATGTGATGTCCAATCGGATAGCTTACTAACTGTATTTGGCTACTCAAATTAGAATTTAAAACTCATTTCTTCAGTTACACTAGTGATATTTCAAGTGCTTAGGAGACACTAGTGGTTAGTGACTATAGAAGTGGACAGAAAGTTTTATTTGATAGTATTCTAGGGAAATTGAGAATCAGAGCCTTCATTCAGGTAAGAGCACATTAGATGACTGCCCAATACTTTCTCTGGAAACATTTGTTTTCCTCCCCTCCCCCCATGTAAATTAATCTGTCTGCCTATCTATCTATAAAGAGTATGTATATATTAATCTGCTTGGGTGTTTGCGATTATTGAACATGGCAAAGTAATGTTTTTTTCATCAATTGATAATAGAAGTGAGAAAGGGAAGAGTGTTAGTATTAATGCAATGCTTTCTATATGTTAGACATTGTGTGCTAGACCTATTAAAAATCTCAAAAAGTCACCACACTTGAGACACAGCAGACCTATAAGAGATGTTTTGTAATTGTCTGTTTTTACAGATGGAGAGAAGACCAAGGTCCTACAACTAACAAGTGAAAGAAAAAACTCAAATTTAGCTTTGTTGTCTGACAAGAAAGTTAGTCCCCCCCAACCATTACACACACACACACACACACACACACACACAGTTATTGAGTCTTAAAATAAATATTACTTTCATTAGTGCTTGTAAGTCCCTAAGAATAAAGTATCAGATTTGCTTTTACATGACTTATGTGGACTTAAGAACTAGATTGAAAAGAACTGCTATCAAAGCCAGAATTGAACAAAATGTGCCATGATTAAAACTCATTTTTCCGTTTGGAAAATCCTCCCTTCAGGACAGGATGAGAAACATTCGGTGTAAAACGCATATAGATTAATATGGTCTCCAAAGAGACTGGAGCAAAAAGATGTAAAAGGGGGGCGGGAAAGAACAACTCAGCCATTTGATCTAATTTCCTGGTTGTGAGGAGCTTCCCTGTACTTGTCATGCACAGCTTGAGAAATTCAGTTTTCCAATAAACCAGCTGGGACACACGGGGAAGAAAGGACAGCATGTCTCATATGTGTGTACAAACTCGCTCAATTCCAAATGACTAAGTGGGGCTGAGATGCAAAGGAGAGAAGTATGTAGGTACTCAAACCCATTCTTACAAACATGATACTGAAAGAGCTTTCGCCATAAGATGTTGGGTATAGCTCACCAAGAAGGACTTGTTTCTGCAGTGGCAGAGTTTTGAGAGAGTGGATACAGCCTGTTTGATGGCTCAGAAGTCATTGGGGTGGGGGGGTAGTAGAAACCCAGTGGTTAACAACCCTGGCTCTGGAGCCATGCAGTCATGTTGGGTTTGAATCCCGACACTAGTACAAGCTAATGTGCACTTGGATGAGTGATTCAGCTCTTCAAAGCTTGAGTCTTTCTCCTCCAAAGATGGAGACACTACAGTTTCCACATCACAGGGTTGGGGTAGGAACTAATTGAGATGCTACATGTAAATCATTTGGCACCCTGACTGGGGAAAATGCTCAGGGTTAGCTATTTATCATTATTACTATTATCATCATCAGCAAATCCTTTTTATTGAGGCTGAATTGCCTCCTTTAGCTAGAGATTAGCTGTTAATCTTGCTGGTCCCTCAGGATTCTTACGCAAGTAAGGACAAACTTACGCTAGGATAGTCAACATTTCAGTCGGATCTAGGTCTCTCAACTGTTCCTCAAGTGACAAGATTCTGTAATGTAATACTAGGTGGGGTAGTACTTGTATTTTTCTTGTGCGTTAATGATTGTTAATGATTAAAGTTCATTTAAATAATGTGACTCTGAAAACAGAGCCTTGCCCTTCAGACTCAGTATGACAGTGTCAGAGTACATGGGATCATTACTTCCTAGAATTCAGATTCAACATATTTGTTATAAAGCAGGTTACTTTAATTCCTTCAAAAGTCCATAGGGGGGACTTTCCCATTAGGATATATGGAACAGACCTATTTTTCTCTATATCGCCCATGAAATAGAATTAATAGTTGCGGACATTATGTGTATGGGTAGCATAAGGAGAGAATTTAAGGCAGCTAGGAAACTGAGGACCCAAAGAAAACATGCTGAATTGCCTGGTTTTTCTTTTTGGTATTTCATTTATCTCAGATTGGGTTCTGGAGAAGCTGAAAACCCAGTTACTTAACTGGGTTTAGACACTTAAATCAAGAGTCAGGCCCTTAACTGACTGAGCTACCCAGGTACCCCGGCTACCTTCACTTTGATTTGTCAGCAGAGACTGCATGAGGATCAGTGATGACACACATTTACCCCTTCCAATTAAGAGGTGTCATGCATTAAATATAAATTATGTAAGTACATCTGTTAGAAGACATGGGCAGAGTGAATTAAGAAAACTTCACACAGCCGTATGCTGTCTTACAAGATACTCGCCTTAAACATAGGTTATAAGCATGTTGAAAGTAAAAGGATGGAAAAAATACTATGTAAATATTAAAGCAGGAATAGCTATTAGTACTTGATAAATTAGGTGGTCCACTAAGAAGATGTAGCAATCCTAAATATGATTGCACCAAACAACTAACAAAATATGTAGAACAAAAACAGAAGAGAGAAGCAAACCCACACTTAGAGGAGTGTTGAGGTATGCTACCGAATCACCAACTGATAGAACAACCAGGTAGAAAATCAGCAAGGATATGGAGGAATTCCACAGCATCATAAACCAACAAGATCTAACATGGATAGAGCACTCCACCCAACAAGAACAGATAAACATTAAGTTTCTGTAGAACATACACCCATCCATATAGATTACATCCTGGACTATAAAACAAATCTCGGTAAACTTAAAAGAATTCATATATAGTTGTTCTCTGACCACAGTGGAGTAAAAATAGATAGGAGTAACAGGAAAACCTCTGAACATTGGGGAACTAAATTCCTTGCCGAATAGTGTATGAAATAAATCTTAAGAGAAATAAATAGTATATTGAACTGAATGAAAATGAAAATATAATTTACCAGAATTTATGGGACCACAGCTAAGGCAGTATTGAGAGGAAAAGTCTTAGTCTCAATGCTTATATTAGGGAAGAGGAAAAAAAAATCCCTAAGCACTCATTTCACAAACCTTGAATAAGGAGAACAAAGTAAGTTCAAACAAGGAAGGAAATAAAGAGAATAGTAGAAATCAGTGAAATTGAAAACAGAACAATAGAGAAAGAGCTGGTTCTTGGAAAAGATATAACTGACAAATGTGTAGCAAGACTGACAGAGGGGGAAAAAATGGCCAGTATAGGAATGAAATAGGGTGTCATGATAGACCGTGAAGACCTCAGGAGGGAGAGTATGAAATTGCTACGACCAGGTCTATAGATACATATTTGACAACTTAGATGACATCTATCAGCTTCTCAATAACAAAAACTACTGACTGACCCAGTATGGGATAGATAATTTGAATAGCCTTTTGATGAATCAGGGAAATGAATTTCTAATTAAACAGTTGCCCAAAAAGAAACTCACAGGTCCATATGGTTTTAGTGGAGAATTTTATTAAATATTCAGTGAAGAAAAAGTGTGAAGTTTTTGAAATCTCTTCCATAAAATAGAAGAGGGAACATGTACTGATTTTAGGCTAGTATTACCCTGATTTAAAAAAAAAAAAAAAACACATAAAAAGCACAAAGAAGAACACTATATGAAGAGAAAGAGAAGAACATCTCTCATGAACTTAGACACAAAGATTCTCAATAAAATTTTGGCAAATGGAATCCAGTGATTTTATTAGGTGGGATTTATTTCAGGCATCATGCCAGATTCTTTCCTTCACCAATCAGATCTTGAGTGTCCTCATACTTCCCCTGTTCCCTCCATGAAAATCCATTTCTCATCAATGGATGACTATGATCATGTGACTGGAGGTTGAATTTATTCTCCCAGTTCAATTGATATTTCAGCCATATCTCTGGGAAGAAATAGCTTAGCTCTCTTGACATAGGGGACTCAGGCATAAGTGAAGCAAGAGGGAGATGACTTTTGAGCAAGGACCCAGAAACTCTGGGTTTCCCCTGAAACTCTGTAATAGGCTGGACCTCCTTGAAAGGACAGCAATATGGAGTGTCCATATTGACATCCAGAAGCTTTTGGGGGCCTGGATTTGTCCACTTCAGTTGCTGAGTCTGTGTTACTTCAAGTTGCTTTCATTCGAGTTTTTGACGTCTACCATGATGACCTATTCTTTTTAGGCAACTTTTGGACAAGCTTATGTTGTGTAACTCTCTACTGTGGTTCATCCATGGTGGCTTATATGAAGGCCACATTTAAAGATAGAGGCTAGGGAAATTCTTCCATTCCTTCCCCTCGCTCTATTCCTTCTATAGACAACATAGCTTGAGCCTTAGGTTAGTGGCGTCTCTTACATCTAAAATCAGACAAAACTCAATAGCATCACTCTCTGGAGAGGCAGCATTCACTTGAGTGTGATGCCTTTTCTTCTGAGCATGAACTGTTAACTTCCACTGCGAAGAGGTTTCTTACCAGAAAAGAAAGTGACAGCAGCTGAGTACCTCACTGTCAGGCCTGGAGCACATGCCTGCTTATTCTCCCCAAGGACCAAACCCAGCATCTTGTCGCCACACTCTGGTGCCTCACAGGGTAAGTGGAAATCTTTCATCATGTTTTCTTCTGAGAAGGGAGACTGTCTGTGGCCAGTGACTTCTGTTCTTCCTAAAGTCTGACTTGAAAATTAACTGGGTTGTAGTAAATTTCTAATTAAATTAGAATCCAATTATTTCTTCCAGATTCCTTTAAAAAGTATGAAAAATGTAGATAAAATCAAATTCATATGGTAGGTGTGAGATTTCTTTTGGATTTGTATGAATTTCAGGGCTTTTGGGATAAACTGAAGAATAATCAGGATTGAATCCAGATTTTTGAAGGAAAAGGATATAGTGTTCTGGGAGATTCTGTTACCCACTCCAAGCGCACAGGGGAAGGAGATCTCTCAGAGGGACTGGTGGGGCAGCAGGCACCCTGTGGGTGAGGGATAACAAAGGAAACTTGGTCACATCTCTGTTCTGTTTTTTGTTTTTTTTTTTTTTTTAAAGATTTTTATTTATTTATTTGACAGAGAGAAATCACAAGTAGATGGAGAGGCAGGCAGAGAGATAGAGAGAGGGAAGCAGGCTCCTGCTAAGCAGAGAGCCCGACGCGGAACCCGATCCCAGGACCCTGAGATCATGACCTGAGCCGAAGGCAGCGGCTTAACCCACTGAGCCACCCAGGTGCCCCACATCTCTGTTCTGAAGGTATCTGAGATTTGGATTTCAAAGCACGAGTTAAGGTTTTTATTCTATTGTATTTTATTTTTATTATTTATTTAATTTATATAAATAATAAATATAAGTATATATTTGTATTTATTATTTATTTCATTTTTATTTTCAGTTTTGTTAATATGTACAATTCCTGCACACTCCTCTCACCCCTAAGAATATCTAGGTTCTAGAAGCATGAGGCAGAAGGAGGCTTTAGAAGGTTATTTCTGTTCTGTTTCCCTGGAGCAGGGCAGTAGATATCACCAGGAGGAGCCTGATGGCTGGGTTGATGGACAGGTTTCACTTGGCTCCATTTTCACTTTATAGGTGATCCAGTAGGCAGGTCTAGTCAGGCTCTTTGGGACTCTCAAGGAGAGAAATTCTCTTGTGGAGTCTCACACATGAGTGGCTAGAAACTTCTTATCTCTTGACCTGAGAGTTGACTGCTCAGTCAACTGATAACCAGGAGTTTGGATGATCACTCCCAGCTGTCAAACCCTGACCAGGGGTCTCTCCTTCTACATCTGTCTGTGCAGCCTACTGTTCATTCTTTTTGGTGCTCAGAGTTCCTTGGCTTTGGAAGGTGGTTTATATTTGATACCACAGGTAATTTTGTTTTGGGCTCTGATCTTAGTTTAACATTCTGTCATCATTTTAGTAATTTATAGAGGTGAACTTTGAGCAGTGCACATGCATACTTACATGTAATAAATAGGTTCTATTAACACAAGCAAGCTGGCATCTGATTCTACACATGTGACTTTGTACTCAGATGATTTCTTCCACACCCTTGACCCAGAGGTGGCATCCCTAACATGTGTAATGGTTGAAAAAAATGGAAGCCTGCCCATTTGTTTTTCCACAAGCCCTCTGAAACACAGCCAAAAAAGGAAGTTTGTAAAGTAATTCCTGATTGGGTGTACGACTTTGTAGCTTCTGCAGTGCCTCTGTGTACTTTATATTGACTGTTTGCCATGAAGACTCGGTGTGGGAGGCAGGATGTATTCACTCGTAACGAGTAACGGAATTGAGTTTCCGAGAAATTAAGTAGCTAGTCTGAGGTCACATTGTTGGAGGTTGCCTAGTTTAATCCACTTCTTATTTCACAGACCAGCATCTGAGTCCACTGCATTTCCACTCCCTTCATACAGATCTGTGCTGTCAACCCATGGATGAAGTCAGTGTGGGGCAGTAAAGGAAAGGGCAGGAGGGGGCCATGTGACTTCGATTTTCATCCTCATTGGAGGGTTGTTTCTATGTCTACGCCCTCTTCTATCTTCCCCGAAGGAAAACCAGAAAAGGACAGAATCTTACTCTTCTCATGCTTGAGACAGAGTAAGAACACCATTTCAGTGCATGACTGAGAATGAATGTATGAGTTACATATTAGATTTCACAGATGAGGTGACGCAAGAGTGAAGAGACCAGGGTAACTACTAGGGCAGGAAGAAATCCATGTTGGCCCCATCTGTTATTACCCGATAACCAGTTTATTTATGCTCTGTGGGTAACATCCAGCTCAGTACAACTCTCAGTACAGAGCTCTGAAGGAGGCAAAAAAAACTATTAGAAGCTCGTGCCTATTGTTGGAGTGCATAACACAATTGCCCCCAGAAACTCTAACATTGAGCTTTATGTGACCTGCAGATCCTGAGAAAACTAAATGGTTCGACGTGTGGATCTAAAAAATTCTTTACATATTCTAGGTGAAGTAAGTCAGAGAAGGAGAAATATAATCTCATTTATAGTACGAATCTATAAAAGCCAAGGTCCTAGAAACCATAGATGGATAGTTACCAAGGGCCTGGGGTATAGAGAAATTGGACATGTTGGTCAAAGGGCACGAACTTAGACTCATGAGATGAGAAAGCTCTGGGGATCTAAAATAGAGCATGGTGACTGTAGTTAACAATACTGTATTACATGCCTGAAATTTGCCAGAAGTATGATCTTAAAATTTCTCAACACAGATACACACACATACACACACACACACAAATGCTAAGATATGATAGATGTGTTAATCAACCTTTAACCTTTATGTAATTATTTTATAATGTGTCCATATATTGTGTCATCACTTTGTAGACCTTGAATTTATACAATGTTGTCAGTTACATCTCTATAAAGTTGGGAAGGAAACTAAAAAGCCCTTTACAAGTTGTAGAACTGTGGAATATACATTGGATGTGAATCTAGAGTTTTTGGATTCTAGCTGTTTCTTTTTTACATTAAAAGGCTTAAAAATGAAGTTAATGTATAAGTGCATACTTATTAAAAGTTTTAAGGTACAGATAAGTATATAGAATTAAAAAGTTAAAGTCTTTTTTTTAAAAGAAATGTCTGTGTAACATTTCATAATAAGGATGGACCATGATCCAATCATTGAATTCGGCATGATTTTTTCCAAGTTGAAAAAGCCTATGGCAGTAGATATTTTCACACATGCCTTTGTGTACATGGACAACATGTATGTTGGATAGACTTCTAGAGGCAGAATTTCAGGATCAAAGAATAAATCCATAAGTAATTTTGATAAATATTGCTTTCTAAAAAGTTGTATCCATTTATAATATCACTCCTTTTCTCCTATGCCTGTGAATACTGGATTTTGTCAGTCTTTAGAATTTCTGCCAGGGTACTACAGTTTGTTAAAGAAACTTTTCCTGAGACCTGGAACAATGTGTTTTTTGTTTAATCCTGTCAGCAGAATGGACTCATCATTCCTACTTCAGGCAAGTTGGGAAACTCAAAGAGGGAACAAACATCGTGTAATTATTATATATTATTATGGCAATCCAGAGTAGAATCACATTCACAAACATTGTTTGACACTCCTTAGAGATGAGGTTCTTCTTCATCCAAGTCAGTTCGTGGGGTATGAATTGCAAAGCTTTCAGAAACATGGCGACCTCACATGCCCCCATCTCCACCCACATTCACTCAATGGTAGACACGGCTTCATGGAGCAGTTGCCAAGGAGGGGACTGCAGCACCTGTCTTAGGGTACTGCAGCTGCTCCGTGGCCTTTGGGTGAGCCCTCATTTTCCTTATGGAGCTTGCTGAGCACCCCGCACTCAGAATTTTGAGGAGGATATGCAGTGCTCTTTAAGAAACGCTAGAATAGGCTAAAAATGCTGACATTAGATGACCCTGCTGTTTCTCTGCAGATGGTGGTGACATCAGGTGACCATAGTCACCAGTGGGTGCATAGGTTGCTCAGCAGTTGAATGTAGAAGCCTTCCATCCTGATGTTCTGCCTCCTCCCTCACAGGGGAGGAAGCTGGATGATGGTTGCTAAGGTGCCGTCTGAGGCTGCCTGTGCCAATATTTGAGAGCTTTCATGGCAGGAACTTTCCAGCAGTGACCCTTGATACAACAGACTAGGCTGAGGCTCTTGCCCATTTCCTGCCTGGGGTGGATCCTTGGAGTGCCCTCTCTTGTTACCTGCTGAAGAGGCTACACAGGAGACAGGAAGGAGGTTTTCATGTTAGTTCATCAGCAGTTGCTCGTGCAGCATCTGATTTGGGACAATCCTGTGCTAGATGTGGGAGATGAAGGAAAAACAATCCAACACTCCCTGCCCCAGGATATGTAGTATGAAATGAATGGCAAAGAGCTTTAATGTTTTGCTAGAATTGGTCAGAGTTGTCTTAAATCCCTATCTGGTCTTCAGGTCGCTCCCACTCTGGTTGAAACACTGATTTTCTTAAGTTCCTAAACTCAGTTTGCAGTTTTCTTTTGCTCTAAAATACACATACTGCCATGGTATTATTAGTCTCTAGCTAACTTCTGCTCAGAAGCCTTCAGAGTCCACCCAGTTAGGTGTGGTTTAAAGTCCAAATTCTCAACACTTCTAATTCAAGAGTCAGCATTCTCTTTTCAGTACTCTCTAGCCTTGAACTTTTTTTTGTATTTGTACTGACATTTGTTCCTCTTTCCACGTTAGATTACTTGCAGCTTTGCCAGCACCTTCCATTTCATTTTTTCCTGGAGAGTCCTCACCTCAGGGCTCATTAAAAACATTGCCACCTCCATGAAGTCCTTCCTGATTACTTTCAGTAGCAATATGACCCCCTTTCTAAATTCTTAGGAACGTTTGTTTGCAAAGCTCATGATATCTAACATCATGTTGTCTTACCTACAAGCACTGGAAGAGGGTAAATTTCCAAAGCACAAAGATAAAGTGGTGGTCTTCCTGGTATCCTCTGCCCAGTGGTAGTGACTGGTCCATTCTAAGGGGAAATGTTAAATAAACCGTTAGTCTCTAAAATGTAGGAATTCAGAGAAGGAAGCTGTCAGTAGACCTGGAGGTGTGTAGGAAAGATGTAAACATGAGACTGGATTTTTCAGGATTCCCCAGAGGGTCAGCCACCCAGTGTTCATGTTTGTAGGGTTGTGCCTGGAGGCATTTGAAGTCTTTCCTAAGTGTGCTTTGAGACAAGTGTAGCCAAAATCCTTGTCTTGTAAACTTGGCATTTAATAGTAGAGGATATAGGATGGGGTGTGTTTGTGATTTGTTTGAGGCCACAGCACAGCTGCATAACATTTTATGGGCCCATTTTATACAGTGGGGTTTCTCATTTTCAGAGACTCATTAAAAATCTTATTAAACTATTAAGTATCCTCAAGGTGATTGTGTGGCTTAATTACAAAAGCTCTCTTCGTGGCAGACTTTTAGGCAGAGGACCCTTCCTACCTTCAGAGAGCAGGTTTTGATTTTATCTTTTCCTCTCAAATATAGCAACCTAAGTTTCAACTTTGCCTTTTTCTGAAGAAAAAAATTCTTACAGTGTTTACTGGTTGTGAAGAGGAGAATTTGTTTGTGGGATAATTGCAGCCTCCTATGTATTCCTGAAAGGTTTGTACTTCAGTGTACCAGGTGTCAGAGGTGGCCACTGTGGACTTTCCATATACTCAAGGGTAGGCATTTTCTAGAATGTTTCCAGTGCTGTCCAGCACATTGCTCAAATCTATGTTGAACCAATGGCAGCATCAAAAGGCAAGTCAGGGAACAGCAACATCTAGCTGAGCCTCTGGCCGCACCTCCAAGCCGGAGCCCTTGGAGACAGATTCCTAACGCACTTCAACCCCCTCCTGCATCTGGGCCTTTGCATTTCCCATTCCTTCGATCTGGGATATTCTTCCTCTAGATGCTGGCATGGTTTACTTTCTCACTTCATTCTTCATCCTGTGCTGATGAAGTGCTTTCCTGACTACCTAAAAATAGACTCAATGCCCCACTCCTCACCCCATCCTATACACACAACCTTACACCTTATACCATTTACCCTAATTTCACAGTATTCACCATTTGGCATAATATGTATTTAATTATTTATTATTATTATTATTATCATTTTTACTATCTTCATCTGTTAGAAGTTAAGCTCCAGAAAAGCAGGTAGTCTTTTTGTTTTGTTTTGTTTTGTTTTCCTCCTCTTCTTCTTTTTTTTTGGTTTTTGATTATTGTATTCCTAGCGTTTAGAACAATACCTGGCTTGCATTAAGCACTTAATATATATTGAATGAAAAGAGATATGTTGAATGAAAATGTCCTTTATAATACTAGAGAAGGATGTATTATTAGTGGGCAAGGAGATCTTAGAAGTAATTTAGTGTCCCCTTTCTCTTTGCCGAGGGGGAAACAGAAGACCAGGGAGGTGGTGTGACTCTGGAGATAGCTTGGTGGTCCGTGGTAAAGCTGGGGTCTGCCCCTTCTTCTCCAACTCAGAGACCATGCCCTGCACCACCTGACCCACTCCATATGCGGTGGTTTCCCACATTTTCGACCCTTTGACAACTAAAAGGGGGGGAATGTCCAGGTTCCGTTTGAGAGAACAAAATCAAGAAGGGGTGTCAGGGCATTTGTTGATTTGGCAGGGCAGAGAGCAGGTTCCACAGCACTGAGGACCCATGGACAAACGTGCATTTCCTCGGTGTTTTAACATGGAGTGTCGTTGTTGTAACTGAAGCCATTGAGCAAACAGGAAACATACTGAGAAATCAATATCTCTTGCCGCTTAATAACGACATATCATTTTGTAAAACGGAATGCCACAGCATGGTGGCAGCTGATGCCATTTGTTCTCAATGGTGACATTCTGTGCGGTGTAGCAACACATCATGCATAGTTAGCAGATGTTCTCTGAGTCCCTTCGAACAGGTTGAAAGAAAACTTTACCAAGAAACATACCCTGTTTTGAATGGCTCTATGGGATCTACTCAAACACAAAAAGCTGTGACTGTTTCACACAGTGTTGTTCTAATGGACCTCATTTTCTTTGATCTAATGGATCTCAGAATAAACCTAGCCCCTGCATCCCTGATGATGTCTCCGTGCAGCCAGGACTGAGGAATCCCTGCATCTGAGCTCTCCTTCCTCTGTATGGTTTTGGGGCCATTTCCATGCCTGTCATTGTCACCTTCTATCTTCTTGCCAACTCGTCTTTTCTGTTTTTCACAACCCTATTCAAACTCATGCTGGACCATTTTCCTCAAACTGACTCCTCATTCCTTCACTTGGGTTCTGTATCCTCCATCCCACATTCCATAGCCATTGTGATCCTATTACATTCCTCTCCATGCATGGTGGGGAAGAATAGAAACAAGGAATGAGACAACGTCCTTCTCTCCAGGAGTTCCCAAGCTTCTTGTGAGGGAAGTCTATCATTCATGAAGCAATTAGAGGATAATTAATCATGAATCATGGAGCACTGATAGAATGTTTCCCTAGCATGCAGGTGAAGGAAACATGGAATTTGGTGTCAAAATCTGGACTTAAACCTTTTTTTTAACTATTATATGTACAACCTCAGACAGGTGACTTATTCTAAGAGATTAATCGTGGCCTCATCCCAAAGACCTAACTGTTACTGCATCTCTAGTTAGATACAGGTCCCCAAGGGAAGGAGCGCCAGGAAGTCTGTCCAATTCTTGTTACCTTTGGAGATGACATAGGATGATGATGAACGGGGAACAATTTCACATCAAGAGTAGTGTGAAGAGCATCAGGAAATTCCCCATACTTAAAAAAAAAGTGTTTTCCACTTGACTCCTGGAAATACACTGTACTCATTGATTCCTTTGACCTAAGCACTTATATCTTTTTGAGGATCTCTTTTTATTTTTTTATTTTTTCATTTTTATTTAAAATATTTTATTTATTCACTGATAGATCACAAGTAGGCAGAGCAGCAGGCACAGAGAGAGAGAGAGAGGGGGAAGCAGGTTCCCCTGCTGAGCAGGGAGTCCAATGTGGGACTCGATCCCAGGACCCTGAGATCATGACCTGAGCCAAAAGCAGAGGCCCAACTCACTGAGCCACTCAGGCACCCTGAGGATCTTTAAAAAAAAAAAAAATTTTTTTTTTTTAAGATTTTATGTATTTATTTGAGAGAGAAAGAGACCATGAGAAGGGGGAGTGTCAGAGGGAGAAGCAGACTCCCCACCAAGCAGGGACCCCAATGTGGGACTCGATCCCGGGACTCCAGGATCATGACCTGAGCTGAAGGCAGTCGCTTAGCCAACTGAGCCACCCAGGCGCCCTGCGAGGATCTCTTTTTAAAGTATGTGCATGAGTTTGAGTCTCTTCTATCCATGATACAGATGGCTCTGCCCCTGGCTCGGGGCTGGTTTCCTACACAGCACTGGAAGGGAGTGATGGGATTAGGGGGATCCAGAAAGGCAAAGGAAAAAAAACCACTCCTGCTTAAAACATTTTCTCTTAATTCACAAATTTGTCCAAAACTGTTGCTATGCATAAAAATTACTAAAAAAGCCACATGGTCTGCTTTGCCCTTATATTAGAATGAACAATGAATGAATAAGCATTAGAATGAATGCTTATGCGTATTTGGGGGTTGTGAACACTTTATACCGGAATATTTATTTAAAAATTTTCCTAGAAAAGCTTTAGTAGTTTCTCCCATGTTACAGAAACGTCAGCCTTGCTCAAATCGAATCCATAATCGGCACATGACAGAATCGCTTCCCGAATGTTTACTGAGACTTTGTCTCAGAAAGATAACTGGCTGCTCGCAACGCGAGGTGTGCAAATGATCCAAAACAAATTGGGTTTCCTCTCTGTGAAGGTGCGGATGTAATGTGGCATGAAGGATGATGGGGCTCAATCTAGTGTAAAACCACAGGCAAAAGGGCCTGAGAATCTATTACAGGGAAAAATCCTGACACCCCTGATGGTTACATTGACATGAGGGCCAGCACTGCCCCCATGGGTGAAATGACTTACCTGCCTGTTCCTATCCTCCTCCAGACATGGTAGGATGTAGGATGGACCCGGAACCGGGTGTGGGGGGAAAACAGACACAGATGCGATTTTCTCCTAGCGTGGGTGTGTCCCTGTCCATCTGACAAGGCCAGGAAGTCCCCCTGCTGGAGCCAGAAGCCCAGTTATCATTTCGAGAGAACTGGAAGAGAAGGGTTTGTGTAATAGGGCTTTTCCAAACATGTCCTCTCTATGTACCTTTTCTTCTCTCAGAAATTTCCCATCAACATCTAACATGGTTCCTGGGGCAGGAGCATGCTTGGCAGGGCCCACAGAGGTCTGGAAACTTAAAAAAAAAAACAAAAAACAAAAAACTTTTCATGCTGAAATAAGCCTACGTGACTCAAATGCTGACATTCGTCACTGTGCTTTCAAATGTGTTTCTCCCAGTGGCTCTGTGAATTAGCCAGGCCGGAAAGAATTGGTAGAAGGTGGAAGATAAAGGTGTGTAGAGATCATCTTCCTTTTCACTCCTCCCCATCCCCCCGCCTTCCCTCTTCTTATTGACACAGAGAAGGGAAGCAACCTGTCCAGAATCCCACAAACTGACTGATATCAGATCTCCCAGCTCGGACCAAGCTGTTACCACTGAAAACCGACAGTAGGCAAGCAGAAAAACAAGTAACATATGTAGGTAAATATGTTGATTAGTGGTATATTGGGTAGGGAGAAAGGAGCTGTCTTGGTTCAAAAGTACTATATGGGGCACCAGGGTGACTCAGTCGCTTAAGTGTCTGACTCTTGATTTTGGCTCAGGTCATGGTCTCAGGGTTGTGCAATCGAGCCCTGCATTGGGCTCTGCACTCCCCAGGGAATCTGTTTGAGATTTTTCTCCCTCTTCTCTGCGCCTTCCCTTGCTCACATACCTGAGCTCTCTTTCTCTAAAATAAATAAATCTTAAAAAAAAAAAATGCTACAGACTGAGGGGCTTAAATAACAAATGTTTAATTTTCAGTTCTGGAGGCTGGGGAAGTTCAAGATCAAGGCACTGACAGATCCTGTGGAAGCACAGGTGAGGACCCACTTTCTGCCCTGTGGATGGCTGTGTTCTCATTGTGTCCTCACATGATGAAGCACAGCGGAAACCAGCTCTTGGGTGGTTCATGGAGATACACCCCTCATGACCTCATCTAATCCTAATGACCTCCTATGGGCCTAATCTCTTAATACTGTCACATAGGGTGAGTGTGTGTGTGTGTGTGTAGGGTTTCAACACTGAAACTAGGTGGAGGGTGCAAACATTGAGCCCATAACAGGTGATTTTGGAATCTCAAACAAGAAAGGTGAGGATAGCTTTACGTTTTGGTGGGGGGGGGGGACCACATGATTTTAATCCATTCAAATCATTAATTAAAATCCATTAATCCTCTACCATTGAAGAGAAGGTAACTTTTCTTCCTTCTGTATTTTAAAATATTTATCCCAAAATGTGTATGGGAAATGAAGAGATAGATGTGTGCGCTAGTGGGAGGAAGGCTCATGTCAATGCCCACTGTCCAGGCACCAGCACAGTTGCTGGGTAACGAATGGAGGTGTTACGTGATGCTATAATGACTCTATTTAAGGTAGGCGGAGGCTTGGCTTCTTGGCTGTCCTACAAATTTATGGTTTAGGTGGGATAAGCCACCGTCTTTCTGACACTCTCTTTGATTTCCCCTTTCTGATCATTTTACAGTATAGCCACTGGGCTACCCTGGGAGACAGCACACACCACATAGAGAATTGTGAGGTCTGCAGTAACAAGAATTGGGTTCTTTTACTGGCCACTTATCAGCAGGTCACTGTCCCACAGAGCCTTAATTTTTTCATCTGGAAATTTTGGAGGGTAATACCTTCCGCACTGGCTGGCTTTGAAGAGTGTATATTTTGGGTGTGAGTAGTAGGTGCATGTGATATTTGTCATGTTCTGGCTCCCTAGAACTTTTAACACCTTCACTCTGAATGTGTAGTCTTACTAGTACTTCTTCCCACAGAGGCAGCTCGAAACTCCTACGCCCGTCCTCATTAAAGCAAAAGCACAATCTCTGTTGTGTGCATTCTTGAGACATGTAGCAAGGGGCAACTTGAGGAAGGAGGTGACAGAGGATACTATTTTTGACAAAGTTAGTTATTGAGCCCAGGTTAACATGTCTTTAGTGATTGTTAAAGTTTCTGACTTAAAAATGATACTGGCACTGGTAACATCCATTGTTCCTGTTGGTTTGTATTAGCTAATATACTCATTAACTCAGTCTCTTTATAAGGCTGGGGTGGTGGTGGTTATATTTTTCAGTTCCCTTTTCCCTGAAGTGTATGTAAGTATGTGTGAATGCATGTATGTATTTCCTCCTTGAGGCCAGGGGTCCAGTCTCTTTGGGTTTATATCAAAAGAGTATGATTGGCTGATTACATTGTTTGATTCTACCCAAAAGGATCCTTGGTTGACCTTGACTTCAACTTAATGTCTCTGTGCACTTGTCAATTTGTGCTTTCATTTTCCTGATCACAGCAAATGAGATTTCATTGGTCTTCTCTATTCTGGCTCTCAAGGTGTGAAGGCTATTCTTCTAGGATGATGAGGGCTTATATTCTAATTTAGGACCATTTCACTAAAATTTCTTTACATATTTTATAGCTCTGCTGTGGGGGCAGTTTGATTTCCCTGGTTCCATCTGCGTAGACTTCATTCTTTTGGGGGAAAGTCATCTGTTTTTCTTAGATGCTCTTTGATTGATGTCTACAGCAGTGGACTTCAAGAAAATGCACCTTTGGAGACTACTGTGATGATCAAAACAGTTCAGATCCCACTTGCATGTAAGAGAAATTCTTCCTCAACCACCATCCCAGTGCCACTCAAGGTGCTATAGGTAACAAATCGTTTAAAGTTAGCACCTTTTCACATGCCAGATTCTGGAATTACAAAACTGTGATGCACAGTTTCTTCCTTCAAAGAGAGACACCACTATGTGCAGTGGTTAAGTATGCATAAAAGTCTAGCTCCTCCCACTATGGAGGAGTGATAAGATGTCAGGAAAGTCTAAATGGAGGCCTAAAAAATAGACATTTGCCAAGGAAAGAAGAGTGGCGTGGCAGAGGTAGGCCAAGGTGGCAGAGATGTGGAGGCCAGGGTGACTCAACATGGAGGTGTGAGGGACATGGTCAGCTAGGCACCATAGGCAGCACTGAGGGTTCACACAGAAGGCAGGGATCAGTCCCATGAGTTGACAGGGAAGATGACAGGGTAGAAGAGAGAAAAGTTTTCCCTGATCCTCTCCAGGCTTCTGACTGGGTCTGACAATTAAACTGATAAAGACAGATTAAACAGAAGGCATGCATGCAAGTTGATTTAGTATAAGGTGTATGTGACCTGATAGTCTTTCTAAGGAAATGAATACCAAAAGAGGGGATTAAACTTGAGTAGGTTTGTGTTAGGTTTGATGAAAAGTAGAAACTTTTGGAAATACAAACTAGCACAAAGGGTATGAGCTAAATGTAATAAGCGGGCTAGGGGAGGGGAGAACCTAGCTAAGGCCTGTTCATTCAGATTACTCTCTGTGTCTCTTTGGGGAAATAAGGATGTTCCTTCCCTCCTGGTATAGGGAACAATACCTCTCACGTGAGGGTTTTAGAAACTGTTTCAGCCAAAGGTCAGAAAGTTCTTCCTGCACATGCTGTTTCTCAGATTCCTTCAGCTTGAACTGCTTAGTCTGTCAAGGTGTCCTATTTTAGGGTAACATGTCCTACATCCCCTCCCCTCCAGATGGAGGGTCTTGTTCTTAATGGTGGGTGCTAATGCTTTGCTATGACTGCAGACCTGAGTAACAGCCCAGGTTTGGATGCACAAAACTTGGTGAGGGGCAGAGTTGAGGGGAATAAGTGTAGTTTACTTCTTGCCCCTGTCCTGGAGGTTGGACTTGTTTGGAGTCACTTCTTTTCTGGTCCCCTGGTGCCTCTCTAGACCAGAGGACTTTCTTCCCACAGCGGGTGTGACTTTGGTGATCTTTACTGTGCATCTTCTCCTCAATGAGATGAGAAGCCCTTAGGGATAAGCCATACCTGCAGCCTTTGTGGGACTTGAACTTTTCTGTGCTTGGACATTTACCTCCTGAATTCTTTTACTCTGAGGATACAGATATTCCTCACCACTTCTGGGGGACAGGGAGGTTCAGCTAACATCAGCCCTTTCCCTGTAATCAGCACTGTGATCCCCAATCTTAAGAGCATCTCAGTGGTTTTTTTTGTATTTTCTTGAGAGTCTCCTAATGGGTTATCAAGGGATTTCTATATAATTTATGAAAAATTCTGGAACTGAACATTACTGTATGATCTAGGGAACCAAATTTAATCCTTAGACTTTCAAGTCTATGAGGCTAAAAATGAACTTAGCAATTAGAAGTGTGCTTTTGACAGTGGAATGAGTTCTTACTGCAAGAATACCTTTGAAAAGAGATCCGGCTCACTATGATTGATAGATTGGGTGGGGGTTCTTAGCAAGCTGCTTCCTTCAGAACTTAATGGAAGAACATCTGTGCTCAGGGAATCACTGTTTGCTGATCATTGAGGCAATCAGGTATTGCAAATAGGTGAGCTGTGACCAAATGAACTCGTGAATGACAGCAGGGGATAACATGTGACCTCAATATTTATATTGGGGAACCAGGATCACCAAAGCGCTCTCTTCTATTTTAAAGCAGAAGAAACTATCATCCGTGGATAAAGGTGGATTTAATAGCAAGCCACTACAAGCTCACAATTTTCTGAATGGAGCATTTTTCTACAAATAACAAGAGGAATAAATACAGCCATGCACTTTTATAGATTTTGTTTTTTTTTTACTCTGATACTTTTTTTGAAAAGCAGACCTTATAGAATAATTCTAGTAAAATGGCTATTGTTATAGGGGACTATACCACTACAAAACTTCAACTCTCCATTCTTGGCTTAATATTTGTCAATATTTTCTGATTGTTTTTCTTCTTTCTTTCAGATTCCTCAGGTCCGAGAGCTAGAAAGTTTATTCAGTAATGACATTTAAGTGGCATTTTAAATAATGGGTTCACAGTACAGATCAAGATATTATATAATGGTTGTAATTTGGAAGCAGGCACAGGCAAATATTAGCCCCAACTTGTGCAGTAGCTGGGCCAAGAGAATGCTTGTGTCTAAACAGCCCTTATGTGAGGGAGGAAGAATGGCAGAGTCCCCATCCCTTTCAGTGACTAGGAATGACTTTGTATAAATGTTAATAAGGCACCCAGTAGTTCAAGGTTCCTCTAGGTTCCTTCATAATTATTCATAAATCTAGACTCTCCTTTTTAAAAGTATTTTCATATTACCAGTAATGACTCTTCTATAGTGAGTGGGATATACATAGTATGTCAATTTTTTATGATCATGACCTCAAATATTAATCCTGAACATAATTATCTTTACTAGAGCAATCTCACATATGAAAAAAACAGAGGCTCAGGGATGCCAGTAACTTGCGCTGGGTCAGCCATCCAGTGAGTGACTGAGCTAAAGTTCATATACAGCTCTCAGGGACACAAAAGGCTCCCGGTGTCTAGAGCACACTGTTGTTCTCTACCAGTGGGAGTCTCCGCTGTGATGAGCTTTACCTGATTTCTCTTAATTCATTTCTTCCAAGGATTACCTTTAAAATCTGCATGTTTCAGAATCAGCTCTAGAATTTTGCCAGCAGTGGACCTTCAGCTCCCCGAGAGTAACTAGAAATTCTTCTTATGTCTTCTATCCCGGCATTCGTTCACTCTTTAATGAGTGTCCTGCATGTTCCTGTTAGGACATTGTTTTCTCTAGAGAAAAAAGCATGCTGAAAAATTGGTGCTGAGTGCTGCCTGTTCTGTTGTCCACCCCTGGTCCTGAGTTGGCTGCTGACATTTAGGACTCTTGCATTCACAGGCTCCACCCTGAACATTCAGGGATTTCTGTGCAATCATTGCACTGATGTTTGAGTTGGCCGGCAAGTCTGCTCCCATTCATAATGAGACTGAGCACCATGAGTAAACATGGAATTAACCCAGTAACTTGTATCCAACTAAATTATTGGAAAACAGACCTCATAAGCCTGAATTCCGTTCCACCTTTGAAGGAACCCTTCCTGAACAAAGAATGACCCCTTTATTTTCTGAACATAAATGTGGTAACATAGAAATGAATGCAATATTGAGTGGAATGCATTTAATTCTCTTTCCCTTCCTGTTTGAACCTCAAGTTGAAAAAGACCTTTGTCCCAAGAGGAATTTCATTCCCAGGGCGCTGTGTATGCATTCATTTTTGGAATGTGATGGACTAAGTGAAACCTTATAGTTTGGGAGGTAAGGTCCAGTGGGAATCCACAGAGTCCTTCATGCAGAAATGCTCTGGAAGACCCATTTAGACCAACCCTGAACACATACACAGTCCTTTAATCCTTGCCAACTGCCAACTGCTCTTTTATGAAGCCCAGCCTTGCTGTTCTCAAAGAGTTTATTATTAAAATTGAGCTAAGCACAGCCCAGTATTCACCATCTGTTAGAAGCTGGATCACTGCTGGTGTGTTTACAAACTACCTTACACACTCTTTATCACCGGCACATGTTTTAGGAAT
This sequence comes from Mustela nigripes, assembly GCF_022355385.1. Lineage (NCBI taxonomy): Eukaryota > Metazoa > Chordata > Mammalia > Carnivora > Mustelidae > Mustela > Mustela nigripes. The sequence goes on from NC_081564.1 coordinate 61,104,795, forward strand.
AATGTAGATACATCTTGTCCTGGTTATTTTCATTAAAACAAACATATTGGGTGACAATATGGCATTCTCCTTGGTCAACATTTGGCATAGATGAATCAAGAGGAAAAATATTTAAGTTGTGCTGGGTGGCTGATGTATAGGTATCTTTACAATTTGTAAACAACAGCCACACTGATTTACTGTTCTTCTATACATCACAGCATTTCAGCAGTTGTGTGTGCATGTGGGTTCTAGGACCTTTGGGATCCATCCATATAATGTGCGAGCATTGAGCTGGGGACAAAAAGCCTAGCCAATAACATGATGTATTTTGTTGATATAGTAAAAATATTATGAATGGTAAAAGCTTCCATGTTTCCAGAAATATGTTTAGGAAAAAGAATATTCCAATCAAGTGAATCTTCTGCTTCACCCAAATTTTCCATTTTGTGTTTAGATTACCAATTGTCAAAGAAATGGGGTTCAGTGAAATCAGTCCCCTAAAATTCTGTGGAATATCTTTGACAACATGTTGAACAATCTGAAGACCTCCCCAAGCTTTTAGGATCACCATTCTGAACATAAATTGAATTACCCATAATCTTAGATGGGAACAGGGGAGATGTGGATATTGATTTGTGTTTCCTTATTTTAGGACATAAGCTGAAGGTACCCCCCCCCCCCCAACTCAGTGAATTCCTCAAATCAGACTTGGGACTTGATTGTAGAAGCTAAATTTGGCAAGAACACAATCAGATATTTGAATTGAAAATGGCAGGAGAAAAACTAAGCTTTATTTTAAAATACAGGTGATTTGGGCCATGACCAGAGCCCCCAGAACAAAACGGGAGGAGCTGTCCTCTTTGATAGTCACCAGTGCTTTTGAAGGGTAATGAGCACAAAGTTTTCCAAGGACAGACACCAAATTGTAAACAAATGTTGCTGTTTGATGCATTGTCCATGAGGTAGGGAGACACATTATAATAGGAGATGCTTCTCCAGCTTTCTCCCAGCTGACCTCTTACAAGCCCATGTAATCAACATTCTCAGGGGAGAGCACCCATTCTGAGGCTCTGCTTAAACATACGCCATAATGTATTTGAAAGCCTAATGCGTCTTCTGGAGTGCCTATTCTTTGCATTATCACCAGCCTTTTTGGTTCTAGGAATAGCAGTGCTTTAGAATCCTTTTCCCATCTTTGGCCTCATTTGGTTTTCAAAGCTAAGGTGAGAGTCTGTGAGAGAGTTAGCATTCCTATGCACTGAAGGAAGAAAGAGAAAAAAAAGATCTGAATCTAGGGCAGGCAGGAAAGAATTGTTTGAGGATTCACCAGGTGATAAAAAGGCATATTGGCCAGCAGGAGAGAAATAATGACATCATTCTCATTTTCTTAATGACCCAGAACGATGCATTAAAATATAATATCTGTGCGCATTTTTAGTTAAGCTGCATTTTTGGTTTTCTTTACCTTTTTCAGCACTTTCATGAACAGATATTATTGGCGCTATTTTCTTCTTCACTGGAGTGGTCACCCATATTGCTCTCTCTGTGGGAGAGCTCTAATGCTCAGTCTACCTGTGAGTGCCAGCATGGGAACTTCTCTCCACCATGGCGTGGAAGTCCAGGGGTCCCCATATAAATACATTTAAAAAAAAAAAAAGGCTTAATTCTCCCTTTTAAATAGAAGAGACTTCTTTCATCCTTTTTCTTAGAGGATTTACTTTAAGAAATTCTTAAGTCTTTCTCTGGCTCTTTGAAATGTATGTAAATCTTTTTAGAAATTAAGAATGTTGTCAGCTTCGCAACTCAGGAATGTCTATCATAAGGACCTGGGAGCCATCTCTTTGAAATGTAAAAATAAAAAACATAGTACCCCTATTTCCCACCTGATGTGGGTGGTAGAAGTGTCACTTCAGGGGGTGCCTGGTCTCTGGGTTGCAAAACGACCTCCTAGCAAAAAGGTGTGGGAGGTTTATTTTTTTCTTTGCGTAAAGCTAGTTAACTAACATGGATGGGTCACCCAAGTTACCAGGTAAATTTAGGATGAACTCTAATAAAGGGTGCTGCCAGCTCTTCTTACTTGAGTCCTAGTTCTTATTTACCTAGAGAGCACACAAGTGTATCTGCCTGGTTATATAAAAGGGTAAGATACTGCTCTGTCTTTGTAATTTCTTAGGGATTGTCTGTGATGTGCATCACATGTGGCTTTAATATTTATTCAGTAATCCTATATTTTTCTACTGCCATTCTGGAAAGGCTTCTGGAGTTGGGAGAAGATTTTTTTTTCTTCAGTAGGCTCCATGCTCAGTGTGGAGCCCAGCACAACACTTGAACTCATGACCCTGAGGTCAAGACCTAAGCTGAGATCAAGAGTCACATGGTTAACTAACTGAGTCACCCAAGTGCCCAGATTTTGTTTTTGATGATATTTACACAATAGCTTAATATGTAACTTTGGGACTTTGTGGGGAAGCAGCCTCAGTAGATGATCAAATGAGGTGGCAAGAAATCTTTCAGGTCAGAGCTGGTCTTCTTATTCCGATCACAATGATTCTTGGCTGAGTAGGAGCTAAGTGAAAATGACAGTACAGGGTAAGGAGTTCTCTTCAGTCAGTCACTTACTTCCCTGGATGTTTAAAAAATGGCCTTCAGGGGTGCCTGGGTGGTTCAGAGGGTTAAACCTCTGCCTTCAGCTCAGGTCATGCTCTCAGGGTCCTGGGATCCAGCCCCACATAGGGCTCTCTGCTCAGCAGGGAGCTTGCTTCCCCCTCTCTCTCTGCCTGCCCCTCTGCCTACTTGTGATCATCTTTCTCTCTGTATCAAATAAAGTCTTAAACATATATCCTTCATATATGCTCTCTACTCCATCTACTTGTCTGGGCATTTCCCAAACTCCCTTCCAGGAAAACTTTCTTGGATTGTTTTCCACACTTCTGGGCTTTTCTGTCTAAGACTAGTACCTACTCCACCCTGTGGCCAAATTAACATTCTCCTTTCAATCCTCAAAATGTTCTCTTCCTTTCTTCACAGTTGTTTTCACATGGCTTTTCACAGAAGATTAATAGCCAACAAAACCCAGTCACATCATTAGCAGCACAGGACTTTTTGAGGCTTTGCCTTTCAAAATCCAGTAGGACCTTGACGGTGGGGAGGTGGTGGTAGTGATGGTACCTGAGAGAGAGAGGGTGGTTTCTCCAAGTACAGATTAAATAATTAACAAAATTAAACAACACTGAAGTGTTCATGTCTCAAAAAAAAAAAAAAAAAAAAAAAAAACAAACGTGAATTTTCTAATGCCTTTTCAAGTGCATTTAGATAATTACTTCACATTACCTGAATTGCCATGGGTCCTCTTTGGCGCTGGCTTGGTTTGCTTTGTAACTGACCCAGTCAAACAGGTTTCCCTCTGTAGTAGTACATCTTCAATTCAAAGTGATCCTCAGAAATGTGTACCTCTCCTTTCCTTGATGCTCTGTTACCCCTCAGTAAAGCTATGGCTAACCATGAAAAGGTTATAAATTATTTAAGCACTGTTTACATCCCTTGGGTAAAGTTTCATTTTATTCAATGTTTCTCAGGGCAACGTTTTATTACTTTCTTTGGCTCCAATGCGGATAATGTCTAAGAGGCAGGCAGGAAGCTTTCCCTCTTGGCATCTACCTCCAGGCTGGCTTCTTCTGGATTTTGCTTAGGTGTATGCTCAACCCTAGAAGGACACTCTCTTCTTGATGGCTTCAGTGTCTGCAGCTAGCACTGGAGGGGATGGGTGATGGCCTTCCATCACGCCTTATTGAATACTCAACCTTGACTATCCCAGCGGAGGGCTTCTACTTGTTTCTCCGTGTGGTGTCACATCTACCAGTTTGCATTCACACTATTGTTATAATTGGCCATTTTATGAGCCCTTATTATGTAAAAAAAATTTCATGGGCTTTTTATATATGTTACTTAATTTTTAAAACTACATGGGATAGGTACTGTGTATATCTTTATTATCCAGAAGAGAAAACTGAGGTTTAATAAGTTGAGGTAAATTGCACGTGGGTACCCTGTCTTGACTCCAGAGCTGGGCCAAAACAGATGGGCTGTTTTGCTGTACTGCTGTGAAGTAGGTATTGTATTGGGTTTGCGTTTTTTGGTTTGTAGGTTAGTAGGTTTATATTTGGTTACTAATATTCAGTCAGTTCAAGATAGCATTTGGGACACAGGAAGCTGGGTCAGTGTTGCATGGTAATTAAGAAGATAGCTCCATTTTCTGAATGCCTGTCTTGGTTGTTTTGATAACATCATGCTGCTGTTAATAAATAAGGAAGCAAAAAATACTCCTTAAGTTTGATAAGGGAACACTTCCAGCCCACGATGTGGGTTTTCTCATATAGCACTCTTGTTCTACATTATTGTAACAGAAGGGGGCCATTTTGTTCTTTTAGGTTGTTATGACCTATCCCAACTCACCAGGTTCATCCATGAATTCAAAATTAGTAATTAGATTAGCAAAATGAATTCAGCTTATCCTAAAAAGTGACCAAAATAGGAAATGCGTTCAAGAGAAGTAAAATCCAGACATCTTGTCGTTTCAGTTAACTCATTTGCTTACTATAAGTTTTGGCCTTAAAAACACATTCCAGAGGTAGTGTATGGCACTTTTCAAATAATAACGTCAAATAATACTTAAATTCTCAGTTTTGAACAATACTGAGTAATAACCTTTAATGGGCTATTATCAGAATCTGACCAGAGGGGTATCAGTCAAAATGAGAAGATGAAAGATAATTTGTACAGTCTGTGAAAGCAAGAAATTGGCTAACACTCAGGGCCTTTAAACCATCTATTAGCTCTATGAAAAATAACCTCTCTGTCTTGTCAGCCTAATAGGATGACCACCCCTTAGCAAAATGCGTGCTGGAGTTGAACTGCAAAATCTCTTTAATGCCTTATAGAGCTTTTGCTATATTTCATTTATAGACCTAAAACAGCAAACATACTGGCCTGGAGAAAAGTTCATTTTTAGCAAAGCTGCCTTTTAATTCAGGTATAACATAGTGCCCCAAGACTCTTGTAAACTTTTCCTGGTAGATATTTTCAGATCTATTTATCATGGTCACAACATGAAGTAGTTTCTGATTTATGGGGTGAGCTTCAGACTTTTGGTATTTTCTCACTTGGCCTCAATCCATCAGGAAGCAAGTCTGCATCACATTTAACACCAATATAGCACTGTCGATAATGTCCCAGTACCCAGTGTGCATAACAAGGAGAGCCCTGGCGGAGATGGAGGGCCCAGAATGTGAGCTGGAAGTCTAAGCAGTCTAAACTGAACAATTTTTCAAATACATAAGACTTTGTATGTGTGCGTATGGGGGGAGCGGTGGATAATGCCTGCTGTTGAATTAGAATGGCAGAGAAGGTATAATAAAAATGGAGAATTATAGCAAAACTCCATGGATTTTGTATTTGAGCAAAAGGGTTTTGGAGGTTTTGGAGAGAGAGAAAGAAGAGTTTCACAAAGGTCTGGTCAACCTCACTGTTGACCTCAGTGTTAATCAGATTCCTATCATCTGGCACAGAGCCTGCACATTAAAGGTGCTAATAATTATGGGTTAGATGTAACTCAAAGTCAAGTCATGCTATAGTTGCGTTGACTCCTAGATTCCTAACTTGTACCACACCATCATTTCACAAGTGTGCTTGACTTGGATGATACCTCAAATTTGTGCATCTACCTTCCAATTTAGTTTCTTATATCAGTAGGGGAGTCATTGTAGGTCCATGTTCTAGTTGAAGTCATCTTGGCTGACGAGAGACATGAAATAAGTTTTGTATTTGGAACTAGATATAAATCTGCTTTCTGAAGCCAGCCAACTGCTTGTCATGATACTGCATCATATTTCTGCCCATGGTAGATACTAGATGTTCATTGAATTTGCTGACTAGTTAAGACAGGTGTAATGAAAAAGCAGGACTGCCACATAGATGATAGAGAGTTTGTAACATACACTAGCCAAAAAACATTTGTTGATTCGGCAGATATTTACTGAGAACTTATTATGTGTCAGGCACTGGGCTACACGCTGAAATCCACTCATGACACTGGGAACTCAGAGTCCATTTTAGTGACACCACAGTTAAGAAGTCACCACAGCCCTGGGGGGTGGAATCTAGAATGTTAGAGAACACACAGCAAGTAAATGGGGTGGGGATTTGGAAAGAGATTCACAGAAGAGCAAAACAAGACCGAGGAACTTTTGACTTCTTACTAGAAAAGTTTATCATGTAATACAACATACTGCAAGTTGTGTACAATAAAGATATACTGTATAATGGTTTATTACAAATTGAACATTCACATCAAGCAGTGAACTATCTGTGCTGAGAGATTTCAACCCCCCAACCTACCAGTTTAAAAAATCATTTGAAATGAAATATCATTTGAAATGAAATCATTGAAATGAAATTTCAAATTTCATTTTGGGAAACCCAGTGAAAATAAATTACCAGAAAAATGAAAGAAAAACAAAACAGCTAAAACTCTTTATATTGCTATGTTAGTTTTTATGTTAGATTGATAGATACCAAGGAACTGAGCATTTTTTTAAATTGAGGTATAATTGACATATTACATTAGTTTTGGGCATGCAACATCTGATTCAAAATGCATGTATATTATGAAATGATTACCGTATAAGTCTGGTTAACAGCTGTTACTGTGCCTGGTTCCAAAAAAATTTTTGTGCCTATGACAAGAATTTTTAAGATCTACTCTTAGCAACTTTCAGATAGGTAATAGAATATCAATTATAGTCCCCATGCTGTATATTACATCCCGTGATTCTGGAAGTTTGTACCTTTTGACCCTCTTCAAAAGACCCCAAATTACTTGGTCAGTTAAAGTTTCTGAACATTTACTCTGTTTCTCTTCTTACCTCCTATAGACTCATGCATTAATGGAGGCAGTTAGAGTTCAGTTATTAAAAAACAAAAACAAAAAACAAAACCATCTGGGACCCAAAATAGCAATATTTGGAAATACACAGAGAAAAGGATACAGTATCAAAGTAAGGCTGTGGATCACAACCAAAGGCTAGCTCCTAGCAAGCTGTCCAGAGAAGTTAGGTGGAGGCTACAGTTCTCTTACAATACAGGGCCTTACTGGACAGACTTTCTCTTTTGACCAGGAATGTGTGCATGGAATATTTTGGATCAGGGAGCCCAAAATGGAGTTTGCAGCTGGTACTTCTTAAACCTGCTAGTCTTATAGGCACATTCCTATGTATGTATGTGACCATCTCCAGTGGCATTTGTCTATAATGGAGGAGGTTGAGCATCTTTTCATCATCTATTTATTGACCATTGAGGTAGAAGCTTCATCTATTCAAGTTTACTGCCTATTTTTCTGTTGATTTCTATTTTTTCTTACTAATTTATGGCAGTGATTTTTATATTCTGGATATAACTCTTCAGATATGTGTTTCAAATGTATTCTCCCATTGTGTGGATACTTTTTCACTCATTTAAAGGTACTTTCTGTTGAAGATAAGTTTTTTTTTTTTTTTTAAGATTTTATTTGTTTATTTGACAGAGATCACAAGTAGGCAGAGAGGCAGGCAGAGGGAGAGGAAGAAATAGGCTCCCCCCTGAGCAGGGAGCCTGATGTGGGGCTCAATCCCAGGACCCTGGGATCATGACCTGAGCGGAAGGCAGAGGCTTTAACCCACGAGCCACCTAGATGCCCCAAAGATAAGTTCTTAATTTTAAAAAGTTTTGATTAAAGTATAGTTGACATACAATAGTAAGTTTATTTTAGGTGTATTTTCATAATTTAGGTGTATCTTCATAGTATAACCATATGTATTATGAAATGCTCACCAGAGCAAGTGTATTACATTATTGACTGTATTTCTTATGCTGGACTTTTTTTAATGTAGTGATTTTTATTGATACTTTCCTTTTATAGTTAATAGATGATTTTCCCTTGTCAAGACATTGTTTGCCAGCCTGAGATCATGAAGATATCCTCTTGATAATCTTATAGAAGCAACATTGTTTTGTATTTCACATACAGATAAGTTTTATATGATATGAGGTTAGGGTCAAGTTTTATTTATTTTTTTCTTTATATATTTAATTGACCCAGAAACATTTATTGAAAGGGATGTCTTTACCACTGGTCTAAAGTGGTACCTTTGTTATAAATCAGTTCTTTAAGTGTGGGTCTCTTTCTGCGCTTTCTGTTGTATCCATTAATTTTCTGGCTTTGTGCGCATATCACACTGTCTCAATTACTGTAGTTTTATGGTAACTCTTGCTAACTGGCAAAGTCCTTCTACCCTTGTTCTTCAGAGGTGTGTTGGCTGTTCTTCACCCTTCATTTTGCTATGTAAATTTTAGAATTCACTTGATAAGTTTTACATAAAAACCTTTTCAAAATTATGGTTACAGAATATATCTACATTTATTCAGGTTTTCATTTGTTTTACCTAGTTATTTCTTTAAATATTTATTTATTTATTTTTTGACGGTGCGGCAGGGAGAAGGGGGGGCAGAGCACAAGCAGGGGGAGTGGCAGGCAGAGCAGGCAGAGGGAGAAGCAGGCTCCCCACCCAGCTGGAAACCTGATATCAGGCTGGATCCCAGGACCCTGATATCATAACCTGAGCCAAAGGCAGATGCTTAAGGGACTGAGCCACCCAGGTGTCCCTAATTATTCCATACTTACATGGACTTGCACACATGAATATATTTATTCCTATATGTGTTTGCTGTTGTCTGTTCTAAAATTTCACATAGAAACACAAACATTTTTTGTATTGATCTTGTAGCCATAACCTTGTTCAACTCAATTATTTACAATCATTTATTTGTATATCTTTTGGATTTTTATATCCACAGTCATCAACTAAAATAATGACAGATTTATTTACCTTATATATCAAAGTTTAGATCTCCCTATAAGCAGACCCTGAGATAAGGATTCATTGCAGGCGTTTTATCTGAGAGTTGATCCCATGAAACAATGGTTACGGGAGTAAGAAAGTGGAAGAAGACCGTTGATAAAGAATTCCGTATCAAGCAAGTCACCTTGAAGGCTTAATTATACTTGGGGGATGCATGAATCATTTAGAAAACTTGTCTTAGAGTTATCATATCCAAGGGTAAGCAAAGTAAAGTACTTATTTTTTTTTTTTTAAGTCCTGTGCATCTGTAGTTGAGGAATCCTCAACTACAGTACTCACTACATTTTCTGTTCTCTGTAGAATTTCTTTCTTTCTCTTCTCTTAGTGTGCTGAGTTCTAGCCAGATTGAAAAGGAGTGATAGCGGTCATCCCTGCATGGTTCTTGATCTCAAAGAGAAGTCTTCCACTGTTTTATAATTCCCTAGGATGTTTGCTATAGACCTATTATAAGAGCCTTTTATCAAATTAAGGAAATCTCTTCTATTCATTAATTTGTTTGTTTTTAATAAAAAAATGGATCTTTAATTATATCAAACATTTTTCTGCATCGAATGAGACAATGGTATGATTTTTCTCATTTATTTTGTTAATGTGGTGACTTAGACTGATTAATTTTTAAATGCTTAACTAACCTCACATTCCTGGAATAAACCCACCTTGTTTGTTTTGGTTATTATGTATTACAGAGTTCATTTTGCTAATATTTAGTTTAGGAGTTTTGCATTTATATTACTATATGAGATTGGCTGGTATTCTTTCTCTTGATTTACTTATCAAAATTTCTTATGAAGATTATGCTGATGTCATTAAGTGATTGGAAAACATTCTTTTTCTTTACTCTTGAAAACTTTGTGTATTATTGGCACTTTTCCTTCCTTAAATGTTAGGGAGAATTTGTTGATAAAAGGTATCTTGCTTGTAAAGAAAGATCTAAACTAAGATGCACAAGTTCACCCTATTTGTGAAGCAGCCAAAATCCCATCTATACTACACCAAAAGACATGAGCCCTTTCTAAATAAAAGGTCATCATTCATATGGTATGTGTTAAGATGCCATTCTTCTTCTAAGCTACTAATCTGTTTGTAACCTACACATACTCCAGGACTTAGAGAATATCATGTCTTGGAAAAACAATTCTTTAAAACTCCAGCCCACACCTATCTGCTTTGAACTTCTGTACTATTGATGGACAGTTTACCCAATGACTTTTCTTTGCCATTGTGTGTGTGAGTGTGTGTGTGTGTGTGTGTGTGTGTGTGTGTGAGATAGTGTGAACTATACCATAAATTCTACAAGGGCAAAACCCATGAATTATGAATATATGAATATGTATATATAAATATTAAGTGTACATTTTAAGATGAAATGGCAGTCATATGGTTGGCTACTACCACTATGAATTTCTATGAATTAGTTTTGGTGGTACAGTTTGGTCAAGGGTCAAGTTTTACCTTAATGCCTGCAATAGCCCTCAAAGGATGAAGACCTCCAGTCTCTTGTTGGGGAGGGCTTGGGTCTTAAAAAGACCCATTCTAAAGAATGGGAGGTATTCACATCACATGCACTGCCCTAGGGTAAGGCAGAATCATGCAGTGCAGGTAAGAATATTTCAAGGGGCACAAACAACATGCTAATCCGTGGCAACCAGGCAGTCTGACCACATGGGAATGCAAGAGATGACCCATGTTGACTGAGCTTCTGTGAAGCTCCCTAGCCCTGGGGGCTCTTGGTCCAGCATATCTCCATTTCTGTGATGGACTTAAATGTTTGTGTCCCCTCAAAATTCACATTTTGAAGAGTTAAGCCCCATTGTGACAGTGTTTTGGGGGTAGGTTCTTTGGAAAAATAATTAGGTTTAGATGCAGTCATGAAGGTGAAATTCCCATGAGGGAATTTCAATTTAGTTCCCTTAGCAAAATAGGCACCAGGAGCTCTCTGCCCCTTTCTACCATGTGGAGACACAGAAGGAAGGTGCTCTTCTACATCCAAGAAAAAAAGTCCTCACCGGGAACTGAATTCAGTGGCACCTTGATCTTGGAATTCCCGGCCTTTATAAACTTGTGTGAAACTTGTGTCTGTTGTTTAATCCAAGCAGCCTATGGTATGTTGTCAGAACAGCCCCAGCCAAGAGATTTCTCCCTACCACTCCTCTGCTAGCCACGTAACCACGTTCTTCTGTCCTCATTTCAGTCTTGGTGTCTTTTTGATCCAGCAAATATGCATCTAAAGCTTTCCTTCTCACACGAAGTCCAGAAGCTTTTTACAGTGCAGGTATTTCTAACCCTTGTTTATTGTTTACAGTAGGTAATTCATGTCTTAGAGTTTGGTCTGGTGTATAAAAGAGGACTTTCAGAAACACTAAAAGAGGGATATGGGAACCATGGAGAACACTTAGAAGTGTTAATCCCCCCAACATATGTCTACCATCATACTTAGCAATTGTTTACTGATGTGCTTTGGATGCAGTCCTGAGCTGTAGTGGTGAATGAGCATAGTAGGAACAAATGCAAACCAATAAAGAAGTTAACAGACTGTTTAAGGCACTTGTCCCCTGCTACTTTACGGTGCCTCTAGAAGGTTTTATTTTGTTAATTAACAAAGTTGTAAGTGAATCACTTAATTCTATCCAAGAGCTTCTGGGAAAGTTTTCAGCAAAAAAAAAAAAGAAAAAAGTATGAGATGACATATTACCCCCCGTCCCCCAAATTAAAAGAAATGAGCTTCACTTTTGGCAGTAGTGGATTAGATAACTATTACTAGTACTGTTTCAGAGGACAGTTAGACCAGCTAAAGACTTTGGAAATTTGAAAACATCTGCTTGGGGGTGTTGAAGAGCTAGCCAGACAGTAAAGAATTATCTAAAATGCAAAACCTCCTATTTGGGACAGGTCTTCCCCTGAGAGTGGCTGAAGGTTGGGTAAAGCAAAGCAAAGGCAAACAAAGAATGAAACAAATAATTAAGATAACGTAATCAGTGAAAGAGGGGAAAAAACATGAAATAGTGAGGGTCAGTAGGGCCAAATATGGTTCTTTGGAAAGGCCAATAAACTAGATAAAGCCTGGGTGACACTGATGAAGAAGGAAAAAGGGTGGGACAGAAATAGCAATGTGTGTGTGTAGAAACAGTGTTTATGACAAATATAATACAGGGTTTTTATGAATTACTTAAAGTCAATACATTTCAACATCTTAATAAAATGAAAAAAAATTAAAGCACAACTTCACGCAACGGATGTGAGGAGAAGTAAAAATATGAACATTCATATCACTATTAAAGAAATTGAATCTGGGGGTACCTGGGTGGTTCAGTGGGTTAAAGCCTCTGCAGTCAGCTCAGGTCATGATCTCAGGGTCTTGGAATCGGGCTCTCTGCTCTGTGGGGAGCCTGCTTCCTCCTCTCTCTCTCTGCCTGCCTCTCTGCCTGCTTGTGATCTCTGTCTGTCAAATAAATAAGTAATCTTTAACAAAGAAAAAAAAAGGAAATTGAATCTGTAATTTTAAGTATTTCCATAGAAAAAAATTAAATGCCATAGGCTAAAATGCCCATCAGTAGCACAGAAGTTAAAAGGATATAGATGTGGAAGTGTTTTTGCAAGACATGATATTCTTTTAGATCTTGGAGCATGAATAAATTATAAATAGATGGGAGACAGAACATTAGTAGAACAAGACAAATTGGCATTTTGACGTGTATCCAATGAACAAGGACCTTTTATTCAGAAATAGCTTTTGTCTTTTGGTTTACTATAGATATGACTTATACTGCTGCACTACTAGAAATAGGGTGAAATTGTGCATTTAAATTTAGGTCTTTCACCATATTCTTACTCAGTTATTTTAGGTATAAAGCATGATAAATCTTGAGATTGGAGATTTAGAGGTAGCATGATGCTAGAACGATGGACCTTTTGTGTGGAACATTGCCAGAACAGACTGCAAAAACCAAATACCTGTTGTCAGGTGAATTGTCTTGTTGATTTCTCAGTGAGTGCCATTGCGCACTTCATAGATGGGGATTTACATGACTGACTATGGCTTCAGGAGTTTAGACTTTTATCCCAGGTCAGGAAAGGCGAATCAGTGGCAAAATTAAATCCATTACTTTCTTCTCACTTTACCAGTCCTCTCTCTCACCTAGACTGTAGACTGCCTCGTGGGTCCTTCTCACCAAGGCAATGGAGTCATTCCCTACTAATCCATTAGAGCTATCCCACAATTTAAAACCTATTTTTAAAAAATCTGTAATGATGGGGGCTTCAACCACCTGAAAGAGACTGTGTTGATTAATGGTAGCGAGAATGTACTTGTTTAGGCTTTTCATGAGCAGAGAAAACAGGACATTATGATCTAGGCGAGTAACTTTTTTCTTCATTAATGTAGCTCAATGCTAATAATTTAGAGTGAAACTTTTCAAAGACATTAGTATCTAAGAGGAATTGAAAGAATGGAGTTTGACAAGGTCTCTCACAACGAGGAGTCTTTTTTTTTTTTTAAGATTTTATTTATTTGAGAGAGAGCATGGGTGGGGGGGAAGGTCAGAGGGAGAAGCAGACTCCCCTCCAAGCAGGGAGCCCTACATGGGACTCTTGGGACTCCAGGATCATGACCCGAACTGAAGGCAGTTGTGCAGCCAACTGAGTCACCCAGGCACTCACAACAAGGAGTCTTGAAGTGGTGGCTCCCTGCCTGGCTGATTCAGCAGCTAAATCCCATCAGATCGCTCCTTTCTTTCCTTGGAAGTTCTGTTGGCTTTCCCTTCATGGTTCATGGATGGAGGTCCTACAATGGTTTTCAGTGCAGGTGGGAAGGGGAGTTAGAGAAGGCTCTCCATTCATTTTACTTTGTATTTATCATGGAGAAATGTATTTCCAAGAGATCTTCAACAGAATTCCTTTTAGATCTTTATTATTTTTCTTGAGTATAGCTCACACACAATGCTAGATTAGATTCTAGTGTACAACACAGTGATTCAACTTCTCTATGTGTTATACTATGCTCATTACAAGTGTAGCTACCATCTGTCATCATAGAATGCATTACAATAATTTTATATCCCTATGCTGTGTCTTTTATTCCCATGACTTATTCCATAATAGGAAGCCTGTATCTCCTACTGCCCTTCACCCATGTTACCCATTACCCATCCCTTCCCTCTGGCAACCATTAGTTTGTTCTCAGTATTTGTAGGTCTGATTCTGCTTTTGTTGATTTTGTTCGTTTGCTTGAGGGATCCCACACAGGAGTGAAGTCATATAGTATGTGTCTTTCTCAATCGACTTACTTCATTTAGAATAATACTCTCTAGGTCTACCGATGTTGTCCCAAAAGACACAGTCTCATTCTTTTTTTATTGCTGTGTAATGTTCTGTGTGTGTGTGTGTGTGTGTGTGTGTGTATTACATCTCCTTTATCCAAGTATTGATAGACATTTGGGTTGCTTCCATATCTTGGCTGTTGCAAATAATGCTGTAATAAACATTGGGGTGTGTATATCTTAAGAAATTAGTGTTTTTGTTTTCTTTGGGTAAATTAAATTCTCAGAAGTGGAATTATGAGATCATATGATAAATCTGTTTTTAATTTTTTGAGAAGCTCTCATACTCTTTTACCTAGTGGTTGTACCAATTTACATTCCTACCAACATGGCATGAGGGTTCCTTTTTCTTCACATCCTTGTCAATACTCGTTATTTCATAACGTTTCTATTTTAGCTGTCCTGACATGTGTAAGGTGATATCTCACCTCACTGCGGTTTTTGGTTGCATTTCTCTGGTGATGAGTGATGTTGAGCACCTTTTCATTTGTCTTTTGACTATCTGTATGTCATCTTCGGAAAAACAGCTATTCAGGTCCTAACTATTTTTTAATTGGATTGGTGTGGTTTTTTGTTTTGTTTTTGTTTTGGTGTTCAGCTGTAAAAGTTATAAATTTTGATTACTAACCCCTTACCAGATACACCATTTGCAGATGTCTTCTCCCATTTAGTAGATTGCCTTTTTGTTTTGCTGATGGTTTCCTTTACCGTGCAAAAGTTGTGTTTTTTTTTTTTTTAATGTAGTCCCAATAAGTTTATTTTTGCTATTGTTTCCCTTGCCTTAGGAGAAATGTCTAGAAAAGTGTTGGTGTGGCCAGTGTCAAAGAAATTACTGCCTGGTTTCAGGTCTCACAGTTAGGCCTTGAATCCATTTTGAGTTTATTTTGTGTATGGTATTATAAAGTGATCCTGTTCTTTTTTTTACACGTAGCTGTCCAGTTTTCTGAGCACCATTTATTAAAGGTATTTTTCCCACTGTATGTTCCTGTCTCTTTTGTCATAACATGGGTATAAGTTGGAGTTGATTTCTTGGCTCTATATTCTACTGATCTGTGTGTCTATTTGGTGCCATTACTATACTGTTTGATTACTACAGTGTTTTAGTATATCTTGAAATCTGGAATTGTGATACCTCCAGTTTTGTTCTTCTTAAGTTTGCTTTGGCTGTTTGGGGTCTTTATGGTTCCATACAAATTTTAGTATTTGTTCTGTGAACAATATTGTTAGTATTTTAATAGAGATTGCCTGCAGAGATTGACTCTGCAGGTTGCTTTGGAAATAGGGACATTTTAACAATATTCTTCCAATCTATTAGCATGGGATATCTTTCCATTTGTTTAGTGTCATCTTTAATTTATTTCATCATTTTTTTGTACTTTTCAAAGTGTAAGTATTTCACCTCCTTGTTTAAGTTTTTTCCTGTGTATTTTATTATTTTAGGTGCAATTGTCAATGGAATTGTTGTCTTCTCTTTCTGCTACTTTGTTATTAGTGTATATAAATGCTACTGATTTCTGGGTATTTTGACAACTTCACTGAATTCATTTATTAGGTGTAATAGTTTTTTGGTGGAGTCTTTAGAGCTTTCTGTGTATAGTATCACATTAACTGCAAGAGGTAACAGTTTAATTCCTTCTTACAATATGGATGTTGCTTATTTATTTTTCTTGTTTGAGTGATATTGCTGGGGTTGCCAGTAATTCGTTGAATGAAAGTGGTGAGAGTGAACATTCTTGTGTGCTGCTGATCTTAAAGGGAAAGCTCTCAGTTTTCCACAACTCAGTATGATGTTAACTGTGGGCTTTTCCATATATGGCCTTTATTAGGCTTATTTGTTGTGTCCCTAAACCCACTTTGTTGAAATCTTTAATCATGAAGAGATGTTGAATTTTGTCAATGATTTTTCTGCATTTATTGAGAATATCATATGCTATTTCTCCTTCATTTTGTTGATGTGCTATGTGATGTTAATTGATTTGTGGATATTGAACCATCCTTGCTTTCTGGAATAAATCTCACTTGATTGTGGAGAATGATGCTTTTAATGTATTGAATGTGATTTACTAATATTTTGTTGAGAATTTTTGCGTCTCTATTCATCAAGGGTATTGGTCTGAAGTTTTGTTTTGTTTTTGTAGTGTCTTTGTCTGGCTTTGGTGCTGGATAATGTTGGTGTAGTAGAAAGTGTTGGGAAGTTTCCTTCCTTTTTTACTTTTTGGAATAGTTTGAGGAGAATAGCTAAGAACTCTTCTTTAAACATTGGGTGGAATTCACTGTGAATCCATATGGTCTTGGATTTTTATTTTTTTGTAGTTTTTAGTGATGCAATTTTGTTACTAGTAATTGCTCTGTTCAGCTATTCTATGTTTTTCTAATTCAGTTTTGGAGGATTTTATGTTTCTAGGAATTTATCTGTGTCTTCTAGGTTGTCCAATTTGTTGTTATATAATTTTTCATAGTCTTTTCTTCCAATCCTTTTTATTTCTGTGATGTCAGTTTTTACTTCTCTTTCATTTCTGATTTTATTTGGGGGGGTTTCTTTTTTATTTTTGATGAGTCTGGCTAAACATTTCTCAATTTTATCTTTTCAAAAAACAAGCTCTTTGTTTTACTGAATTTTTCTATTGTTATTATAGTTTTTCATTTATTTCTGCTTTGATCTTTATGATTTTCTTCTTTCTACTTACCTTGGCTTTTGTTTTTCTTTTTTTAGTTCCTTTAAGTGTAAGTTTAGGTTGTTTGAGGTTTTCTAGTTTCTTTTTTTTTTTTTTTTTAAAGATTTTATTTATTTATTTGACAGAGAGAAATCACAAGTAGATGGAGAGGCAGGCAGAGAGAGAGGGGGAAGCAGGCTCCCTGCTGAGCAGAGAGCCCGATGCGGGACTTGATCCCAGGACTCTGAGATCATGACCTGAGCCGAAGGCAGCGGCTTAACCCACTGAGCCACCCAGGCGCCCGGTTTTCTAGTTTCTTAAAGTAGGTCTGTTTCATTATAAATTTCCAATTAGAACTACTTCTGCTCTGTTCCAAACATTTTGGACCATTAGTGTTATTTTCATTGTCTCTATATTTGTTTGTGTGTTTGTTTTGATCATTGATTTCTTCTTGACTCATTGATTATTTAGTAGCATGTTTTTAAACCTCCACATGTTTTTATTCTTTTTTTGGGATTTTTCTTGGGGTTGATTTCTAGTTTTATACCATCATGGTCAGAAAAAATGCATGTTATGATTTCAGTCTAAAATTTATTAAAACTTCTTTTTCTGGCCTAATATGTGATCTGTTCTGGAGAATGTTCCATGTGCACTTGAAAAGAATGTGTACTCTGTTGTTTTAGGATAGAATGTTTTATATAAATGTTATGTCTATTTCATCTAATAGGCCATTCAGAGACACTGTTTCTTTGCTGATTTTCTGCCTGGTAGATTTATCCACTGAGGTAAATGAAGTATTAAAAGTCCTCTACTATTATGATATTACCACCAGTTTTGCCCTTTATTTATGTCTGTTTATATATGCTTTATGTATTTAGGTGCTTTAATGTTGGGTGCATAGATATTTACAATTTTGTATAGATATTTACAATTTTTATATCCTTTTGTTAAATTTATGTAGTGTCTTTGTCTCTTGATACATTCTTTGTTTTAAAGTCTATTCTAAATGTCTGCTAAATATATTTCTACCCTGACCTTCCCCCCCACACTTTTATTTGTATTACAAATGTTTTTACAACCTTCCACTTCTAGTCTGTAAGTGCCTTTACATGAGGCATTTTTTTAAATCCTTTCTGCCACCTTATGTCTTTTGGCATTTACTCCATCACATTCATAGTAATTATTAATGTATGTACTTATTCTCATTTTGTTAGGTGTTTTCTGGTTATTTTATTTTCGTAGTTCTTCTCAGTTCCTTTTCCTGCTTTTGTTGTACTTGATGATGAATTTCTTTAGTGTTTGGCTTTCATTCTCTCTCCCCTGCCCCTCATTTGTTTTTTTTTCTTTTTGGCTTATCTGTTATAGGATTGGGGCTTGTGGTTACCATGAGGTTCATAGATAACATCCTAATTATATAGCAGTCTATATTAAATTGGTTGTCAGTGTAAGTTCAAACACATTCTAAAATTTATATTTTTTTACTCTGTCCATCAAATTTTATGCATATGTTGTCATATTTTACTTTATTTTAATTTGGAATTTTCTTATGTTTAACAATGGCCTCTTCCTTTCCAGTTAAAGTAGTCCCTTTAACATTTCTTATAAAGCTGATTTGGTATTGATAAACTCCTTTAACTTTTTTTTTGTCTTGGAAGCATTTTCCTTTCCTTCCGTTTTGAATGATAACCTTGCCAGGTAGTACATTCTCAGTGTTTTTTTTGTTTTGTATTGTTTTTTTTTTTTTTTTTTTTCCTTTCAGTACTTTGAATATATCATGACACTCCCTTCTGGCCAGTAAAGTTTCTGCTGAAAAATGAGCTGATAGCCTTATAGGGTTTTGCTTATATGCAAGTGTTTGCTTCTCTGTTGCTTTTAAAATTCTATCTTAACCTTTAACATTTTAACATTTAATTATGTGGACCTTTTTGGGTTCATCTTACTTGTAGTCTCTGTGCTTTTTGAACCTGGATGTCCATTTCTTTCCCTAGATCAGATAAATTTTCAGCTGTTAACTCACATTTGAACTCAGGCAATCAGTTTTCAGATTATGAATGCCTATTGATTTACCATTCTACCTTCCTGGGAAATAATTGCATTCCTCGAAGAAATCAGTGGTTCTCTTTTTCTCTGAGAGGATTGGAATATTCAGAAAGGATATTGGGTTCACACTGACTGCTTGAAGAGTTGCTGTGTTTCCACAAGCTGTGTCTGAGCTTCTCTATTCCCCAGTACAAGAAACTGGCAGAGAGATCAGAAATAATCTATGTGCAAATCAACAGCTGAGATGTGAGGATCTTTGAAAATCTAAGTTCTTCAAGGGTATAAATTCTTTCTTGTTAAAAGTAGTATTACTTTTGAAGGGCCAGGTGGGTGTGAGGTTGGAGGAACCAGGTGGTGGGTATTGGAGAGGGCACAGATTGCATGGATCACTGGGTGTGGTGCAAAAACAATGAATACTGTTACGCTGAAAATAAATTTAAAATTTTTTCAAAAAATCATTCTGATTTGTTATTTTAATGTTAACCTTAATTTTATTTAAATTAGATTGCCTACATTTATAAACAATAACCTATGTAATCATCTCCAGAAATGCCATAGTCGCTATTAATTCTGAACCTAGTTTTTCAAGTTTTAATGTTGTTTATGAGTTGTTTCAAACTTTACAATAAATTCATATTTTGCTTATGTTAAAAAAAAAAGTAGTATTACCACTACCTAGAAGATCACCTGTTAGGCTTCTAACAAATATTTATCATTTGTTACCAGCGTTAACTACTTCTGCTGACCTCTTATTGCATGCAGTGAAAGATGCGAGCTTTTGATTTAAACCTTCTTGTGCTGTATTTAAAAATTGCTAATGATTCTCAAAAATACTGTTAGAAACACATTAAGCCAACTCTATGTGTAAATTAACAAACCATAAGTGACTCTTAACTATAGGAAATAAACTGAGGGTTGCTGGAGGGGAGGTTAAAGGATGAGGTAATTGGGTGGTGGGCATTAAGAGGGCATTTGAGGTAATGGGCTTTAGGTGTTATATGCAACTAATGACACTATAGATAACTAAATTTAATTTAATTTTTTTAATTAGTAAATTGCATCTATCTGCTTTTAATAGAGACTTTATGAGGATTTTAGGTAAGGTGATTATGGGTTGGAAGTAGAGAAATATGAAGATGGTTTTATACTGAGTATTACACAGCAAGACTGCATGAGGATGGAGCCTAAATAGGGAAGCATGGGCTCATTGAAGCCTTGGGTTAGAAGGGATATGTGTCTTCAGAAGAGGGAACAGTCATTGTCATCAGTTATTTGTACCTGAATCATTGTAGTGGGAAGAATTTCAGATAAAAGTAAAATGCCCTTATTTTGGATGAAACTTCACAAGTGATGTTGTAAGTGACTTTGGTAACTTTTCTATTGAACTGGAATTTAAATTCCTCTTTCAGCTATATAAGAAGCTTTAACTTACAGCTTTAATATTCCATGATCCTGTGAGAGAATGATCAGATTTGCCACTTCCCAATAGCTGGAGATGTCAAACGTGTGGCATATATACACGCCACTATTCCCAGCCTTAGTTTTATTGAAGACTCACTAATCAAGGAGTATACTCTGTCCCATTAAATCAGGGTAGATGCTCCAGGAATCATCAACACAGCATGCCAACAAGCTTTTACTCTTCAATCTAAACTTGCATGTAAGTCATAATATCACTGTTAAACCAGTTTCATAGCTGACAAAATGCTATTTGAAAGCTGATATTATCATTTAGGTATTTTTAGTGCTATTTTAATTTCCTATTGCTGCTGTAATAAATCACTACAAATGTAGTGGCTTAGCACAACACAGGCATATTACTTTACATTTCTGGAGGTCAGAAGTCCTACAATCAAGGTTCCAGCAGGGCTCTATTCTTTTTGAAGGGGAGAATCATTTCATCTTAGTGTCTAGAAGCTACCTGAACTTCCTGGTAATGCCTCTTCCTCCATGTTCAAGGCTAGCAGTATAGCATTTTCAAATCTTTTTGATTTGATGCAGTATAGCATTTTTCAAATCTCAAAGTCTGAATTCTTTTATCATCACATCTAGTTTTCTGATTCTGCCTCCTTATTCTGTTGATTCTCATGATTATACTGGGTCCACTGAGATAACCCAGGATAATCAGCTCATCTCATGATCCTTTTTTAAAAAATTTTTTTTAAATTATTTTTTGTTATATTGGTCACTGTACAGTACATCATTAGTTTCTGATACAGTGTTCCAAGAGTCACTGTTTATGTATAACACCTAATATTCTGTGTAATATATGCCCTCCTTAATACCCATCACTGGGCCAACACATTGGCCCACATTACCCTCTAAAACCCACTGTCTGTTTCTCAGAGTCCACAGTATCTCATGGTTCATCTGCCCCTCTGATCCCCCCCTTCATTTTTTCCCTTCCTTCTTCTAATGTCCTTTGTACTATTCCTTATGTTCCACAAAAAATTCAAACCATATGATAATTGACTTTCTCTGCTTTACTTATTTCACTCAGCATAATCTCCTCCAGTTCCATCTATGTTGATGCAAAAGTTGGGTATTCATCCTTTCTGATGGCTGAGTAATATTCCATTATATATATGGACCACATCTTCTTTATCCATTCATTGATTGAAGGGCATCTCGGCTCTTTCCACAGTTTGGCTATTCTGGACATTGCTGCTATGAACATTCGGGTACATATGGCCTTTCTTTTCACTACTTCTGTATCTTTGAGGTAAATACCCAATAATGCAATTGCCAGGTCATAGCATAGGGTAGCTCTATTTTTAGTTTTTTGCGGAACCTCCACACTGTTTTCCAAAGTGGCTATACCACCTTGCATTCCCACTCATCTCATGATCCTTAATTCCATCTGCAAAGTCCCCTTTTTCATGTGAGACAGAATATTCACAAGTCCTAAAGATTATAACACGGATATCTATGGGAGGGTATTATTGTTCCTACCACAGGTGCATAAGGTTTTGCCAAAGTATACCTCTTTTATATGTTATTTCTCATCATATATTATTTTAAATATCTTCAATAATAGAAATATATGCTATGTTAACCAATCAAATGTCTTTTATCAACAGGTTTGATAATCAAGCTGAGCAAAACTATTTTGGGTCAAAAATAAGATTTTCCTACAAAATAGTGAGGCAGATTTTCTTTTGGAGCTACTAACCTGATTCTGAGAGCATTTAATAAGGAGGTGGCCCAGAAATGTAGGAAAGAGCAATGCTGTTATAAATGTACGGTTGCCAGACTGAATGTTCTAAATAGTATATTGATGTAGATGTATCTGTTACCACTCCAAGGGGGGTAGTGCCTGTGTTTAGGGAGATTGTACTGCTATTCACTGTAGCACTTAGCATAGGGGCTGACTTATGTATACACACCAAATGATTGGAGAAGATAATGTACAATATATGTAGATGTGAGTTGGCAGATGTAAAATTTTATAAAAATAGAAAATATTTTAAGGGGCATCCCAAAATCTTAGAGAAGGCCATGATATCAATATACAAGCATATGAATTCTATCTGAAATAGTTCCAAAGTATCTTGTCATCTTAAAAAAAAGAAAGGGATTGCCTCACTTCTGTTGTCTATTTTGTTATTTTAATCAGATTTAACCGTAAGAAAAATAGAGCATCCTTTGAAAGGGGAAATAATGAGCACCATCCTTGGTAATTTTAATCACTTCTTAGCTGCTTCCCTGGGAGCCCCATCTGCCCTTCTAGTCCATCTGCTAGTTGTTAACACTTAGTCAGTCACTTGACAAATGCAAAATCTGAACTGAGAAGGGGGTGGGGGGTGTGAGATTATGGTTTCTGATGATTAGATGTTGTGATTGACACACACACACACACACACTCACACACCACACACACACCCTCTAAGATGTTTCTGTTCAGGCTTAGTGTGAGTAGGACCTAGAGCCAGTTTGGTCCAGAAAGATAATGTCAGAATGGCTGAGGGAAATGTACTGAGGGAAATGTACTGATGTTCATGGTTTTGCCAGGGATTCATTTATTCAAGAATCAACTTTGCTTTGTCACAGAAGTTGATGATCAAACTACTTAATTATTTAATCACCAATATAATAAAAAGACAAAATCTTCAGTTTCCCATTGGAGGAAGATAAGGCTGTTGGAAATCTTAGACTAATTTGTTCAATACTAGTATCCATCAACATTCAGAACAAATTCTTTCAGCGGATGGCTTGAATGTATTTAGAAAAGTTAAGACAATAGACGGGCAGACTCTAGAGTCTTATATTCAAAAGGAGGTGTAGTAACTACCCAGGTAGGGTCTTTCCTATATTAGAGCCAAGAAAACCAAAGTACAGCAAGGTCAAGGAATTACTGAGGGGCATTTGTAATGCTTATCAAACAATGTTTACACAGTGGCCTTTGGACTAGAAGAGAACATCCTTTCAAGTTACCCTCAAACCTTCTTGCAGTTCATGATTCTGAGTTCTGAAAACTCCACATAGTTCTCCGCTGAAGTCCCTCTTCCCCAGACAAATTTTCACTCCAGTTTGAAAATTTTAGTAATGAGATACCTATCAACTTCTGTTAGAACATAATCAATGATGAGATAGTTTCTTGGTTGGGATGGGTGGTGGGCTGTGGGTGCACAGGCACATTTTGCTGGAGGGTTTTCATTGTTAGAAGTCATTTAGAGTAAACCTTTCTCTTTTTTTCTAAGATTATATTTATTTGAGAGAGAGCACGCATGAGAGCATGAGGGGGCTTGCAGAGGGAGAGGCAGACTCCCTGCTGAGAAGGGAGCCCAATGGGAGGCTCCATCCCAGTACCCTGGGATCATAACCTGAGCCCAAGGCAGGCACTTAACTGACTGAGTCACCCAGGTTCCCTAAAGCATTTTGCTTTTTGTTTTTGTTGTTTATTTTTTTCATTTAAATCCAACTCATTGCTTACTTTTTCATCTGGAGATACACAGAATACATTTCTTTTCCTTTATAAGTGATAGTCTTCTAAATATAAGGACAAGTTACAGTTCAGTAGAAGAAAATCCCTACTTTCATATCCACATTTTCAGCAACGTTTCTCGAACTGGGAAAAATAATCCCAATCCAGCATCATCTCCCCCTTTGAAAGTTGACTAGAAAAAGATGAGACCAACAGCAACAAGTCTCCATGTGAGTTCAAGGTGCAAACACGGAAGTGAAAAGTAATTTATATGAAAAATATTTGCAGATATTTCTTTAAAATTGAGCCAAAGTTATGATGTGATGTTAAATAACATAAACTTATGCTTGGTTACTAGTGATACAGTGTCAGGATGAAGCAAATTAGCTGTTCCACTGAATTGTGCCTTGATGGGAGGAAATTTAGAGTAGTGTGCTTTGATTGGATAGGCCGCATAAGGAAAAAAAAAATGGATAAATAGCTAAGAAGCAAAAAGAATGGCTGGGGTATTTAGAAATCATGTTACATGAAGAATAATAGAATTAGAAATATTCAACAAGAAGGAAAAGAATTTTCAGAAAGTCGTGGTAACTTCAAGTAAATGTAGTATTATCCACTAAAATGAGTTGGACTTAGTTTATGTCACTTCAGAAAACAAAACTAAGTCCCTCAGTTGAAAGGTACTGGAAAGCAGAATTTGTCTTAGTACAAGAAGTAAAGGTACCAGCTGTAGAATGCTGAAGTGCTTCCACTGGAGGCTGGAGTGCCTGGCATGACAGGGCCAGTGAGAAGATATCTTTTGAGGAAAGATGTCCTTTAAGCTTCACTCAACTTACATGCTAAAATAAGGAACTGCCAAGATGCACTGATAGATTGCATGGGTTTTCTTTTTTCTTTCTTTTGTTTTTTTTTAAAGATATGATTTATTAGAGAGAGAGTGCAGGAGTGCACACACACAAGCCAGGGAGGGGCAGAAGGAGAGGGAGAAGCAGGATACTGGCTGAGCAGGGACCCTGATGTGGGTCTTGATCCCAGGTCCCTGAGATCATGACGTGAGCCAAAGGCAGACGCTTAATGACTGAGCCACCCAGGCACCCAGGATTGCGTGGGTTTTCTAAAAGGTGTATACCACAAGGTTACTTTCTTAAAAGTACTTATTCTCTAGTGCAGAAGTCAAAATATAAAAACACAAACATATACTGTATTCTAAGCCTTTTGGAGAATGCGTGATATCCAGTTAGGAGGATGGCATAATTGCAAAGGGTAGGAAGAGTCCAAAAATTAAAATATCATGGGAAAGACGTGAGGGGGGAAAATGAATGGTAAAATGGGAACTATGAAGGCAGATGAAGGGTGGAAGAGTGAATACACGTGCTACGATCAGAGCTAAGTTTGTCCAGGTTATTTTGTCATGTGTGACTATAATGTTGGAAAGATGATTGTGAATAGACTGCATCATTGCTTGAAAGGCATATTTTGGAGTTTGACCTTTATTTTTACACAGCTGGGAACCATTTTGTGCTCTTGCTTGACAGAGGAGTGGTATGATGAAAATGATACTGAAAGAAGCCTGGTTGTGCTCGAATAAGGAGAAACTGCAAGTAGTGAGTGCAGTGAGACAGATTGTAGTCTGGGAGAGGAAAAGGCAGAGTTCTTGGGATGGGGAGTATGCTGCAGGTTGCTTTGACCACTTCAGGCATCAACAATTGCCTTGACACTCATTTAGCAACTTGTCTCTGTCAAATAATGAGAGTTACCACTTTAGAGCCTTGAGCAACGTAGCAGCCACAGAACCATAACAATGTTGTTTATCATCGACTTGTCCAGCCTAATGATGCATGTGTCTGTTGTTTCTTAGACTGAATTAGAAAAAAAAAATCTGCTGCAATACACAGGAATATTAAATATTTCAAAACAGACCAGGGCCTTAGCCTCCTAAGCCCGAAAACTTGTTTTCTTAACTAGTTTTCGGAATTGTCAGATAACATGTGTCTTTTCCCCCTACTATATGTAGGGACTTGGTAAATTTTATAAGGCCAGGAATTATATAATATTGTTATATATAATATAATATATAACATATGAATTATATAATATTACAATATTATATAATTCATATGTTATATATGTTTTTATATATTACACATACATACATATGTATAATATATATACACATACATACATGCATATATATAATTTCTTTATGCTCATCATAATTTCTAAACATAAGTAAATAGATAGGATTTCATTACATTTACAGTTGCTATGGAGATACAATGTCAGAAATGGTCACACAGTTTTCTATCTTGGTCAAATGATAACCATACTATAACTCTTTCTTGCTTGGAACATGGTTTTTCATTTATAATTTTATGTAAAATTTCCTATATTTTTAACTCCCTCTGTTAGATTGTGTGAGGAAGAAAGATAAAAAGCAATCTTTTAGATTCCTGAGCCCTGTTTTCCTCTATAGGACCTGCCAGCAGTATTAATGCCTGATTAACTACATTCCAATAAGTATTCTGTGTAGTCTGAATTACTTTGGTTGTAATGTTTGCTTAATTACAGCACTTAACTTAAATTTTATAGTTGGTTATTCAGAGTGCAAGCTTGTTTGATTTTAATTTAAAAAGGAGAGAGAATATTGTTCAGTTGACTTCTCTTGTAGCCATTGTGGTTACACATCAAGGCAGCTGGTTGATGCAGCTTTCCAGAAGTTCCAGTGGCCTAACCAAAAGTTCCCTGCTATGTTGCCTCTTATGATAACTGAAGTGCTGTCATTAATCATTCATGAATTTTTGCTCCTTCATAGTAATTCTGTAATTATTTTGGCCATTGTATGTGCCCAACTCTTTACTAGGAGTGAGCTTTGAGGTATGAGGGTAGAAATGGAATATGGTGTGAATAAGATGGAGATCTTGACATTGAGTAGCTCATATTAAATGTGACCCATAGAAGTGTAAATTTCCAATTATAGTAGAATACAGTGAGTTGCATAATAGACTTACCTGAAGAGTTAAGTTGTAGTTTAAGGGAAGATTCAGCTCACATTGCCTGGGGAAGATTGGAAGACTTCTCAAAGAAAGGAGGAGAGGTTTGAAAGAAGAAAATTCCTTTGTATGACCTCGTCAAGTGGCAGAATCCGGTATCTTCAATAAATGGCAAATGGAAATTAAAGTAGGGGTTGGTGTGTGGATAAGTGAGTTGCATAATAGACTTACCTGAAGAGTTAAGTTGTAGTTTAAGGGAAGATTCAGCTCACATTGCCTGGGGAAGATTGGAAGACTTCTCAAAGAAAGGAGGAGAGGTTTGAAAGAAGAAAATTCCTTTGTATGACCTCGTCAAGTGGCAGAATCCGGTATCTTCAATAAATGGCAAATGGAAATTAAAGTAGGGGTTGGTGTGTGGATAA